>NC_134487.1:265889984-266175190 GCF_040206685.1 Ascaphus truei | reverse complement strand
CACACACACACACACACACACACACACACACACACACACACACACACACACACACACACACACACACTCCCCTCCCTCCCCCCCACACACACTCTCTCCCCCCCCCACACACACACTCTCTCCCCCCCCACACACTCTCTCCCCCCCACACACACTCTCTCCCCCCCCACACACACTCTCTCACCTCCCACACACACTCTCCCCCCCCCCACACACACACACTCTCCCCCCACACACACTCTCCCCCCCCCACAATCTCTCCCCCCCCCACACACACACACTCTCCCTCCACACACACTCTCTCCCCCCCACACACACTCTCCCCCCCACACACACTCTCCCCCCTTCACACACACTCCCCCCCCCCCACACACACACTCCCCCCCCCACATACACACTCTCCCCCCCCACATACACACTCCCCCCCCACATACACACACTCCCCCCCCACATACACACACTCCCCCCCCACATACACACACTCCCCCCATACACACACTCCCCCCATACACACACTCCCCCCCATACACACTCCCTCCCCCCCCACACACACTCCCCCTCCCCCCACACACACTCCCCCTCCCCCCCACACACACTCCCCCTCCCCCCCACACACACTCCCCCTCACACATACACACACTCCCCCCCACATACACACTCCACCCCACATACACACACTCCCCCCCACATATACACCCCCCCCACATACACACACTCCCCCCCACATACACACACATTACACCCCCCACATACACACACACTACACCCCCCACATACACACACACTCCCCCCCCATACACACACACACTCTCCCCCCCACACACACACACTCTCCCCCCCACACACTCTCTCCCCCCCACGCACACTCTCCCCCCCCCACACACTCTCTTCCCCCCCCCCCACACACACACACTCTCCCCCCCACACACTCTCCCCCCCACACACACTCTCTCTCCCCCCCACACACACTCTCCCCCCTACACACACGCCCCCCTCCCACACACACACTCTCCCCCCCCCCCCACACACACACTCTCCCCCCCACATACACACACTCCCCCCCCAAATACACCCCCCCACATACACACACTCCCCCCCACATACACACACTCCCCCCCATACACACACTCCCCCCATACACACACTCCCCCCCCATACACACACACACTCCCTGCCCCCCACACACACTCCCCCTCCCCCACACACACTCCCCCTCCCCCCCACATTCACTCCCCCTCCCCCCCACACACACTCCCCCTCACACATACACACACTCCCCCCCACATACATACACTCCCCCCCACATATACACCCCCCCCCCCCCACAGGCACACACTCCCCCCCACATATACACACACTACACCCCCCACATACACACACACTCCCCCCCCATACACACACACACTCCCCCCCATACACACACACACACACACACACACACACACACACACACACACACTCACACACTCCCCCCCCATACACACACACACACACTCCCCCCATACACACACACTCCCCCCCATACACACACACACTCCCCCCCATACACACACACACTCCCTCCCCCCCATACACACACACTCCCTCCCCCCCCACACACTCTCCCCCCACACACACACAAAGTGGAGAACGGCGATGGATGGGGGGGAGGGGGCGGGGGACAGAAGAAAGGCCTGCTTTTTGAGCCTCGCGATTGTGCACCACCACTGCCCACCCCCACGCCCATCTTCCGCAACATGCGGACCGGGGACAAAGGGAGCGCCAAGGGTGCCAGGGGGGGGGCGCCAAGGGGTGAGCAGAAAGGGGGTGAGCGGCAAGGGGGGTGAGCGCCAAAGGGGGTGAGTGGCAAGGGGGGTCAGCGCCAAAGGGGGTCAGCGGCATGGGGGTCAGCAGCAAGGGGGGTCAGCGGCAGAGAGGGTCAGCGGCAAGGGGGGTCAGCGGCAAAGGGGGGTCAGCGGCAAGGGGGGTCAGCGGCAAGGGGGGTCAGCGGCAAGGGGGTGATCGCCTCTGCCCCGGGTACCTGTGGTTGCCCGCCCGGCGGGGGACACCACGCAGCAGGCAGAGGAGCGGGAAGGCAGAGACACACTCACCATGTGCTGTGCACAAAGAGGAAGCCCCGCTCCCGGCTTCCTCTGACCTGCCTGCGACCAATCCCCTGCATCCCGGACGGCATTCTAAGTCCCGCCTCCTTCATTCAAACCCATGCGGCCCTTCATCCAATCCCCTGGCAGCATTCACTCACACAGAGAATACTTACCAGCTGCCGCATCCTCCTCACCGCTGCCGTAACTGGGACACATTGGCTGGGCCGCACAGATACTCGTTGTGGGCCGCATGCGGGCCGCGAGTTTGACATGCTTGCTGTACATGAACTATACACACATACCAAATACAATACAAATAAATGCAACCTGCAAACATCAGATGCATACATCATACACACATCCGATGCAAGCACCACACATATGCACCAGTAACATTCACACACATCAATACATCCATCATACATACTGTAAATAGTATAGTGCCCGATGTCAGGCATTAGCTGAAAAGGCAAAAAAGATCTTATATTGCATCAAACAGGGTATGGATGGAAGGGAGGAAAGCGTAATTATGCCCCTGTATAAATCATTAGTAAGAACACACCTTGAATATAGAGTACAGTTTTGGGCACCACTCCATAAAAATGCTCACATCATACAGTATACATGAGCCATACACACATATTGCACAATACAATACATACAGTACTCCAGTTGTTTGCACCACACATATACATGGACTATACACACACACACACACCAAATACAATACAAATACATGCAACATGCAAACATCAGATGCATCATACATACTGTACACTGAGATATATACATTGTATACAATAGTATATTATGGAAGTATAAGAAGTGCAGAGATGAGCCACCATATTAATAAAGGGGATGGATAATCTGATTTATGAGGAGAGGCTAGCTAAATTACATTTGTTTACGTTAGAAAAGAAGCGTCTAAGAGGGGATATGATCACTATATACAAATATATTCAGGGTTAATACAAGGAGCTTTCAGAATAACTATGCATCCCAAGGGCAGTACAAAGGACATGGGGTCATCCTTTAAGGTTGGAGGAAAAGAGATTTCGCCTGCAACAAAGGACAGGGTTCTTTACAGTAAACGCAGTTAAAATCTGGATTTCATTATCCATGAAAACATACAATAGATATCTTCATAAAAAAGTTGGACATCTTTTAGAAAGGAAAGGTATACATGGATATACCAAATAAGTAAACATGGGAAGGATGTTGATCCAGGGAGACATCTGATTGCCATTATAGGAGTCAGGATTTTTTTTCCTTATGAGACATCATTGGATGGTGTTTCACTGGGGTTTTAGTTTGCCTTCTCCTGGATCGATATACTGTAAATACAAATATAGGATAAATATCTAAATTTAATATAGGTTGAAATCGATGGACATATGTCTTTTTTCAACCTCATCTACTATGCAACACACACACACACACACACACACACACACACACACACACACACACACACACACACACACACACACACACACACACACACACACACACACACACACACACACACAAACAAACACACAAACACTGACCTGAGGCTGGAACAGAGAACGGAGGTCAGCCAAAGAGAGCTCTGAAGTGCCATCACATGGCTGGGATCTGATGCTGCAGCCTGGTCTCAGTGTCAGTGAGTGTAGAGCTGCTCCTCATCACCTACCAGCAGCTACCGGGCCAACATTTAGAAATCTGAACAGCATTGGGAAGGAGAGTGGGAGATTATCTGACCTCCAGGCCTTCCCCTTGCTCCACAAGGCTGTTGCTTGTTATTAAAAAGTTTGTGTTTCTGATTTAAATGCTGTACTGCTTTATAAGCCCACCGAGATCATGACACTCTAGTTGTGGAAGCATTATGTCAGAAGTCATCACAGAAACATAGACCGGTAATGCGTTTATAAAATATTATTTTGGGTGTTGCTGCTCAAAACTCCCACAAGATTTCGTCCCCCTAGGAGGAAGCATTGTGTTAACAATCATTTTATTCCGTACTCAGATCACAGTGGCCTTGTAGCGGCAGACCCAGGTACATTTACAGTAAAGAGCCTTTCCTTGTCTTTCCTTTTAGGCATGTTTTATTAATTAATCCTACTGAAACATCAGGTGATGCTTAACCACTTTGGTGTTGGGTGTTTGGGGGAAGAACATGCAGTGCATTGTTTAGCAGCATGTCAATACTGTCTTAATGTTGGATTCTATGCTATTTAAAGTTAATGGGCAGTCAAGTACTGATAATAATCTTAAATGGCTTTTTAAGGAAAGGTAAATTAAAAAAACTATTTTCTCATGTACATTATTTTCTATAGAGAATAAAAACTTTTAATCAATGAGTCTGTAAAGTGCTATTCCTTCTATTAGCTTCCTTTTCCCTACATGGTTTAATGCCCCCACAATGAACATCCTTCCTGAAGCTAATTCCAGAGACATAATTACATATGAGCGTGGTGAGCTAGAGATGGGAGGTTGGTTCACAAATCCACCCACACAAGGCTGCTGCAGGCTTGAAACAACAGCTTCCTTTCAGAAAATTTCACAAGTATTCTGTTAAAACAGCTTTGTTGTGCTCTGCTGAGTTACATCAGCATTCCTGATATGTTATATAATAAACTCACAGTGACGCTGAGCAGAGAAGAAGCTCATGCTGAGTCACTGAGTATAAAAGCCCAGAACTTTGCTACCAAGGTCACTAACCTGAGTCATGTCATCTTGATAAAGGCCATCGGCCTGGCTTGGTCATAAGACCTCACAAACAGCGTGTCCTTCAGTTCTGTCTTTCTGCACAAGCATAACAAAACCTTTTGCGAGACCAAGGAAACAAGCAGCATTGAAATACCAAGAATTTACTTTTTGTGCCAGTATCCAGCATGCTGTTTGGTGCCCTTCTTTTTTCCTTTAGATGGGTTCTCTTGTTATTCTTTCTTTCATTACCTTCCCACGCTCTCAACAAAAACATGCCTCCAAAAACTTGGCTTGAGGAGAACTTCAGCTGGATACTGCACTGAAATGTGAACAAATGACCCGGCAATATATACAGTAGAATTGCTTCCCAATCAATGCAGTGAGTTCAAATGAATAATGTTGTTATTTTTGTTGAGATTACGCAGAGCTTCTTTTGGATTCATTTGTTGCAGGGCAAGCTCTCCTGATACGTGTTTCTTCATATGTTCATCTAAAGCTTATGGAAACAACAACGTGGTTTATTTCTATGTATTTTTCCAATGGAATCTAGTGACAAAACTATTGCAAGAAGGACATAACTTACTTTTGTTGTTCGTGTAAATGTTGTATTTAAAATTACCAGGGCCAAGTGTAAAGAAATATTCACATATACACCTATTTCATATTATATAACATAGCCCCAATATTTCATAGTCTTTATAATGGATGAAATTAGAGAAGAGTGAGTTTGGATTTTTGGAATCTGACATCCCCAAACCTGCAAAATATATCCAATAGCATAGGGCAAGAATTTGCATGGATTGTCGAATTTTGGGTGTAGGATTCCCAAACTCGCTAGATGAAATTTCTAATCTGCGACGCCTTACAATCTGAATTTATGAGGGTGTCTCAGTAACTTGACTGCCATTAAACTCAGTTTCACCGTCTGTCTAATTATTCAACTTCGATTTCAGACATAGGAGTAAATATTTCCTGAAACATCAATACATTCATTAAAAGCAATCAATCTCAGGAAAGATGGCGTGGAAGAATAGATTTTTTTTTTTTAAATGATCCTTGAGATAAACACAAACGGGAATCAAGCATTAGCCAATAGCTAAAGAAAAAAAAAATACTGTAGATTCGAAGATTATAAGTAGTTGGGCAGAGTTGGTGGGAATCCGTTATTTGCTGTCAGTTTATAGATTTCCATTGGTTCCTTAAGGATTTATGTTAACCAAATTGGTGCATTATCTAAACATTTTAGCAAGTGCTGAGTAAACAGCAAAACTAAGATGAGAATAGACCATGTTTTTCTGATAATGCTGTTAGACTCTCTGCTGTCCCTCAGTGGTGAGAGCGAGCAGGTACCAGACTTTGTAGCCATTGGGTGCATTGTAGCCTTTGCTTCTGGTGCTGAAACCTAATTAATATTTTTCCTTTACTAAATATGTTGGCCAGCACAGCATTGAAATACAGAGAGATTGCTTCAGTTTCTCAGAAATTAAACGATATAATTGCTGAGTATAATTTATCTAATATTCTCCTGCACGCCTTCCTTACAGAGGCAAAACAAACAACCATTTTACATCCCAATGGGGATTCATTATTCTATTAAAAAACCTACCAATCATTTGCAACGTTCCTACATAAAATCACTAATTTTAGATCTTCCCATCTGTCGCATGTTGGGTAGTGCAGAATATGAAAGCCTGCATTGCTACTGTCACACACATCATGTATACTTTTAGAATGTATCTAGGATATCTCTAAGCACTATTGTTTTGGTCTTTGTGGGACCCACCTTAATTTCATAACCCCATGGTGCCTAACAGTAAAAAAAATGAGACACTCTGCCTAATCATGCCAAACCGGCAGTGCTGGAGCAGGTCTGTAATGCGATGCAGTCCTTCCAGTACTGACATGATTAACACATCATTCTTGCTGATGTCTCAATATAGCTTAGTACATATCATGTGTTTGCTGGAAAATGCTAGGCTTCAAGGGGTTAAAGCAAGCTGGTTTTGACATACTGTATGTGTTTGGTTTTTGGTATGTGTCCTTCTTGTTGTCCTCTCCCCATGTGTTTTCTTTCTGGCGGCAGTACTGCAGTGATACATCATCTACATTGCAGGAGCCTGACATCTCAATCTACCCTTTTGCAACTTCAATTATTGAAGTGCTCCTTCTCCCAAAGGAGCCGTTTAACCCTTCTCTTTCTCTACTTGAGAGTGCTGTATAGAACATACCAGTTTCCTTGTCAGAGGTAAGTTGTTGACTGCTGCTGTCCATTCCTTTAGGGACGAGATGAGATCAATCATTCCCACTCCAAAAACATATTTTGGTTCCTGTGAAACACAGTAAACTTGTTTCTATCTGTGCTGTGACACGCATGTGCCTAAGATGTGCATGGTCTTTGCATGTCTATTGCTTACTGTACAATCCTAAAGCTGATTTTCTTTCAGGGACTGGTACTCCTGCACCTCCAGGTGTTGGTCTGTTCTACAGATGTAGCAGGTGTCATTGCACCGGTTATCATGCGGTAAGGCACAAAGTAGCGATGTTGTAAGTCGCAGCACCATTTGTTTGAAAGAAGTCGCGGCAAATCGCAGGATAGAACTCATGGAAGTGGTATTGTCTATCGTGATAGCGGGTGCAATAATGTCTGCTACATCTCTATGTGAACATAAATTATTAGCAATTCAGTAATTGTGAATAATAATGTATTGCTGATCAAAAAAAAAAAAACCTGTATTATATTTTCTTGTATTCTGTGATAATTGGAGCTAAATTATTCATTTAGACCAGCAGTGGGAATAGGTTCCAAATATCTGCCCCTGTGTACTGCACCGACACACTTTATTCGAGCAAATACCCAGTATGTACCTGGCAGATACCTGGAATGCGCCGCTCCTCACCTCTGACAAGCCCCGTTGCGTTTGCCTTCCCAGCCTGGGTTCATGCCTGGCTGACGGGCGGCTGATCTGTTAAATGATAATGATTAGGATTTAATAGGCTGCAATGCTTCGCGTGTCTACCAGATGGCATAAATTCATGAATTGTAATGCAGTATATATATATATACTGTGCAGTATTGCAGCCAGCGGGAATAAAATGCTTTCATCCCTGCTTGGAAAATACCTCAATGCACTCGGGCAGAAAACAGTCACAAACCTCAATACACCCGGGTATACCCGAATTCGTGGGACTAGCCGAGCTCGAATAAAGTGTGTCGCCAGTGTACATATTGGCCTGTCTTCCTGTTTAAGGTGATAATGTAAATGTAACCCACAGCTAAGGTAGCAGAAGCAGTATACAGAGAACCGCACTGGAGAAAAAGAAGTCTATTTCAATTGAAATGTCAGTTTACTGATAGTACCTTGCTTTTCTACTGCCCCTCAAGGTTAATTCATTTGAGCTCAATGTTGTAACTACATAAAAATGAATAATGGCTGCAACAGCACTGGAAATTGATGTTATCCTATCCCATTAGAGCATTTTGGCTGTTTGTAATCTTTTTATTTTGACTCTGTTAGTGGTATTGGAGTTTCCTGCTAATTATGTTCTGGTGCAATATTGTTCCTGGTTCACCTAAACACTGTACTATATCTGTTTTCCCCTGTCATTAAGTCTGTTTTTTTCTCTCTCTGGTAAACTGTCAAATATACATTTGTTATTCAACCTCTTAGTGTCTGCATGAAATTATTTCAGTTTGAGCCATGCAAGCGAATGCTGTTTATCAATTCATGCATTACTTGTAATTGATTACTTTATCAGCGTCCACATGATCTTCATTGCTACCTGGCTGATGGAAACAATGATGGAGCTCCCCTTCTGTTTTGATTGGGCCAACCACTCAATTGGAACAGGGAGCTCTATCATCCGCTAGAAAGCAAGCATTTTTGGCATGAAATACCTGGTACTTCAATAGTGCCTCTGTCTTACCCAGGCCCATCATGTGCAAGGCAAGAAAAAATGATGTCCTGTGCTTCAGAGAGTAAAGTCAGGCTCAGTAGAGCTCAGTGTGTCAGAGATAATAGTTGAGTAATAGAGATGTAGAATCCTGTAAACATCCTTACTATGAAGCACCTACCCAGGATATATTTTATACAAATGGCGAATAAGATATCCTTACCTCCTATTTCGTCCTTGGGTCTCTGGAGCAGGGAATTTCCTGGGTGGCGGGTAGTGGTCGTGTTGGAAGCCGCATACGTGTAGCTCAAGTCCGTTGGACGTAGGTCCATGTCAAGGGTCCTGCTTCGGTACAAATGAACGAGCAGGAAAAAACAGAAAAAATATGGAGCACTTGCAGGCGGACTGGAAGAAGAAGCTCAAGGACCCGACTATTGAAAAATTAAAGAAAGACTTTATTCAAACACATACAGTACATGTTAAAAAACAGAAAAAATCCAAGACTGGACCTAATTGGCGGTTTATTAACAGCACTTTGATTTTGCTTTAAAATACATGATTATATCTGAATAGGATTCTGGTGATGGTGAAGGTCAGGTTAATACGACTAATGCTTGTTTTATATTCAAGACTCTGAACCTCCTAAGGACTTGTGAAGAAGAAAATCATCCGCCAATCCGCCACTGCAAACAATAAACAAGGGAGTAACAAATAAGACAAATAGCACAACCTAAATGGATTATAACGCCCAACAGGGCTAATATAGATAAGGTGCAGGGAGACAAGGAGTCCCCACCAATTCCAAAAGGGTAATATATTGAAACAAATAGCAACCCCACACTCAAAAATACTTAAGACAGAAATACTTCAAAATAGTATATTTTACGCATAAATACTGTATGAGAATAAACGTGAAATACTGGACAATGTAAGCATACAGATAACAGAGCAATCACACGTAGTGTGAACAGGAAGGACAAACGAATAGGGAGACATAAGGGGGAAAAACACTAATATTCACAAAAGTGTCATGGGGGGCAACGTTAACATTTCAGGGTAATAAACCATTTTTCTTGGGGGTAAGAATATCATCCAACAGCATCTTAGACCATCTAAGTGTGGTACTTATAAATGCTGTGCTTGTGCCCAATGTAATAGTGTCCAAGCAGGTCAGTTTTTCTCACATGCACAAACAGGACACAGGTATGCCATTAAAAAATATTTTTCATGCACCTCTAGGTACTGTATGTTGTTTACCTTATAAAATGTCCATGTGGGATTTGTTATGTGGGTGAAACAACACAGATAGCAAAGGATCGAATCGGACAACATAAAGCCGCAATAAGAAGGTGATATTGTGGCACCTGTTTCCCACTATTTTGTCTCTCAGGGTCATCAGACTAACCAACTCAGGTTTCAAGTTATAGATGGGGTTGAAAAACTAAGCAGGGGAGGGAATAGGGTCAAAGCGCTACTCCAGTGTGAAATCCAGTGGATCAAGAGACTGAATACCATGTCCCCAAAGGGAAAAAATAAAGAGATGCATCTTGGCTGCTTTTTGTAAGGTAGTGGAGCTCCATCTCCAGTTCAACAGTAATGCTAATAGGATATATGTTGTACTTATCGGAGGATGTTATCAACATAGTATCCCTTCACAGTATATCCCCTTGGTTGTGTCTCTGTCCGTTACTGACAATGGTGGTGTAGCCGGGGTCCCCTTTTCTCGCCCTTGTTGTTGGGTGAGGTTGCGCTGCAGTGAGAGTACTCCGATACAGAGGCTCCGCGTCATGCAAGACGCCATGTTTGGTTGGCACCCGTACAGACCTGACCTAGACAGAGTTTGCGCACGCGCAGAAGTGCGTGCCATAAGCCCGCGAAGGAGGAGAGTGCTAATTGGAGGGCGGTAGCCAGATACCGGTCCCAGCAGCCCCGCGGGGCCCTCGTGATAGAGCTGAGCCAATGGGCTGGGAGTTGGGAAGGAAAAGGAGGGGGTTGCACGCACGTGGGGTCAGAGCTGGCTGGAGAGGAGAGGAGACGGAGCTTCGGTATAGGGGAGGCCAACCGCTCCGGCATAGGCCGAATGCCCCAGGCCCAGTTAGGCCCTGAGTCCCAGTAGAGACAAGCAGAGCTAGGGACTTGCCATAGAGAGGTTCCAGATTCCCGTAGTGTCGCAAGAGTTATAACAGGACTGTTCTGTCTGGCGGGAGGTCTGGGCTCAGACCCCGCTAGCAAGCCACCACGTGTCCGGGTGGGATTGCCCCGGACCTCCACGTAGATGAGTGGACGACTTCTACATCTCGCGGATCCTTTGCGAAGATCGTAGCAGTATCGGGTACCGGAGTACCCGGCAGGTAATTGTACAAGTGCACCAACGGTACCTTCATTTCATTCGGGACACAGTGGCTGCGCAGTCACACTCACGCTTATAGAGATCTAACTCACTTGAGGGTGGGAGGAGGGGAACCGGGAGTTTTGGCATTCGCCGTGACGCTGCTTAGAGTGTCTCCTCTAGGGAGGACCACTGGTATATGTATACGTATATGATATTGCATGCAAGTAAAGTCGATTGGTTAAGGTATCCTGCTGTGTGGTTGCGTTTGAAGTATATATGTCCTGCGAAGACCCACTTCCCCTCGGGCGGATGCTGTCGCAGGTGGAGGCGCTGCACCCAGTATAATTGTTGTGCGAGTACCCCAGGCTCTCCGTGGCAGAGACTTAGGCCCTGTGAGCCTACAGGTGATACAGCATATAGTAGTGGCCTGCATTCGATAGGAAGCAGGGCTACAGTGGTATAGGATATACTTGGGGATATTCCTTTTTCTTGGGTTGATCTATTGGTCCCTTGTGAGGAGTATTGAGTCCCTAAATGCCTCTTTGTATCTCTCCAAACCCCTCTATGACCTCTTTGCCTGAATAGGCACAGATCTATGTATATGATTACATTTATTTTAGCCTAGGATTATGTATAGAGCCTTCTCCTTTCTTTGATGTGTGGCCCTAACCATCCTTCTGGTATAGGTTATTTTTGTCTACACACCATTGATGTTTATGGCATTACATGTGTTCCTGTCTTTGAATGTCAGGTAAATTATATCAGTCATCCTCTCTTTTCAAAATTCACATATGTGGATCATATGGGGTTTTATAGAAGTTATAATTTGGATTTATATGGTCTGCTAGGAATAACATACTTTCTTTATATTTATGATGCTGAAAGAATGAAGCAAGTGCTGTGTGCTGATACTCAAATTATCTGGCCATTCTATGTATTGCTGTTGCGATCGTGCCATGGGAAGTTGCACTGATGAATCCACTAGCCTGTACTGTTTACAATGGAGCTGTCTGATCTGTGTACACTGGGGTCTATAGCGATGAAGGGGGGGGGGGGGGGAGGTTTCGCTGTCCCTTCCAATCATTGACGCCCTGGGTCCAGCCCCCAGAGAGATTGAAGCATATTGGAGGAAAAAAGATGATGTCACGGAATGATGGGCTATATCTCGGCGGACCGGCACTCTCTCAAAAAGCAGCATACAAGCCAGACGTGTGGGGAACACCGTAGCCCCATCATTTGTGATACCTTCTGCCTGAAGCACTAGAAATAAGCCAAAGCATCAGTACTTTCTCTTTTGAAACTCCGGATTGGACTTTGTTTGATCATTTTTGCTAGATCAATTTTTTTTTTTTTTATAACTTGTATTTTATTATACATAAATGCATGATATACATAAAAAAAGCTAGATCAATTTTTGATCTGATTGTGGGAAGTACTACATGTTATGCATGTAGGAATGGGCCAGAAGAAAGGGTTTATTACCCTGAAACGTTAACGTTGCCTCCCTTGACACTTTTGTGAATATTATTGTATTATTTTTTCTTATTTTTCCTTTCTTTCCCCTTATTTTTCCCAATTCGTTTGTCCTTCCTGTTCACACTATGTGTGAGTGCTCTGTTATCTGTATGCTTACATTGTACAGTATTTCACTTTTATTCTCATATTTATGAGTAAAATATACTATTTTTAAGTATTTCTGACTTAAGTATTTTTGAGTGCGGGGTTGCTATTTGTTTCAATAAACAAGAGAGGGAGGGGAATGCCGCTGTGAGCAACAGATGAAAGGGGAGTGTGCCCACCCTTAACTCTCTTTTTGCTAACCAGCAAAGCCCCACCCCGCTTGCACCACTATAAGCCAGCCAGCATCCTATCTGACCCTGCCCTATACTATAACCCTTAATGGCCAAGGGATAGCCCTTTCTGGCCCTAGTCATGCACCCCTTTCCCTAAAATTCAGGGGCTTCTGCAGAAGAGACAGGTGACATTTTTCCCCAAAATCCGCCAAGGATTGGCACGTTCCTTTCAGCACTCTCTCCTTTAATTCCATTGCGGCTGGAGCATTGATGCATTACTTTAGCAACAGGCTGTTAGAACCCCAAATACATATACAACAGTTTGTTACAACAACCAGTCAGAGAGAACTGTAATACATGTATCACACATTCCCTATGCATAGCCATTGTGTTTGTAATCACTGTCCCATTCTGCCAGGCAACTTCTTGTTGCTAAGCAATCACTTTGCCACAGTGTCTGTTTTTGCAGCATTTTTCTAATAAAATGCTGAAGGTACTGTAAATTGAAAACTCCTGTGCAATTTGGTAAACAGAATTCATCATGTGCCATTGTATCAACTGCACACTAGAACCTCAGCACCTCCCAGGCCCCATGGTGTATCTGTAGTACACATTTAGACTCATTCCTCTTCCTTTTATATATATATATATATATATATATATATATATATATATATATATATATATATATATGATGTAGAGTCACTTTATACAAACATCCCCCACGAGGATGGGATTTCAGCCTGCAGATACTTTCTGGGATCGCAGGAGCCACTCACAGAGACAGTGACTAAATGCATTGAATTTATTCTGACCCATAACTACTTCACATTTGGAAATGACACATACCTCCAGACAACCGGGACCGCTATGGGTACTCGGATGGCGCCACAGTATGCCAATCTGTTCTGCGCAAAACTGGAAAGTGACTTTCTGTCCACCTGTCACTTGAAACCCCTTACATACCTTCGCTACATCGATGACATCCTCTTGATTTGGACCTCTGGCGAACAGGACCTCCTACAGTTCTATGACAACTTCAATACTTTCCACCCGACCATCAACCTCAAACTCACCCATTCCCCGGATGAAGTACATTTTCTAGACACCACCATTACTATAAAGAACAACCAACTACAAACTTCTGTATACCGCAAACCTACAGACAGAGCCAGATATTTGAGGGACAACAGCTTCCACCCGACACACACCAAACATGCAACCATCTACAGTCAAGCCATACGATACAACCGGATATGCTCCGACACAGCAGACAGAGACCAGCGGATTAAAGCCTTGAGATCAGACTTTATAAACCATGGATATAACCACAGAATTGTAGACCAGCAAATTCACAAAGCCACCAGAATACCAAGAAGTGATCTCCTTGAATACAAACAGAAGGAGACAAGCGACACGGTTCCTTTGGTGGTCACATATAACCCACACCTAGGAGCCCTACGCAAGATCGCCAGGAAACTACAACCCATCCTCCAGGAAGATACAAGACTGCAACAGGTCTTCCCTGAAGCACCCTTATTATCATACAGACAACCCCATAATCTCAAGAATATTATGGTGAGGAGTAAAGTATTCAGCAGTACAACTGAATGCGGGACAAAACCATGCCAGGACCCAAGATGCAAAACCTGCGCAATGCTCTACACAGCGGACACAATACAAATACCACACAAGAATCGGGAATACAAAATCAGAGGAGAGTTCACCTGTTCCTCCAGCAATGTCGTGTACCTCATCATGTGCATGAAATGCCCAGGGGGCTGCTACTACATAGGTGAGACAGGACAGGGGCTAAACAAGAGAATGAACCTGCATCTCCACAGCATCACACGCGGAACAAGAGACAGTCCTGTTGGCGAACATTTCTCTGACTCTGGCCATAAGATGAACGATCTGAGGGTTGCCATACTCAAAGGTAATCTTAAAACCCCGAAAGAGAGACGGTTGCATGAATACAAATTTATGCAACTGTTCGGGACACTTAGCAGTGGCCTAAACAGAGATCGAAATTTTATGAGTCATTACTGACACTAGCGAACTCTCTTCCCATGAGCGCTAAAGGCCATGTCTGTACATACTGTGCTATATGTATGCACACACAGCTGTCTCTCACACATACTAATACTCCTTATTTTTCCATCCATATACACCAATAGGGACCACATAGTATCCACACACACTTTTAGTTGTGCTACAAACTCTCACATTTCCACACCCACCCACACCATTTATATCCCTCTCACTCCACACACACCTTGTGTAGAGCACTGTTTATACTGTGGGCTCTCCATTCATTTTTATTCACACTGATACACATACACACTCTTTCTTCACTTGCTTTCAGTTACCCTTTGACACCTCTAGCCATAAAACACATCCACACCGGGGGAAGGACAAGCACAGATAACATTCCAAGAGACACTGTTTTTAAGTTATCCTTGCTTCATTCATTGTAACATCGCCGGAAGAAGAGATCAGTGTATCTCGAAAGCTCGCACAAATAAAAGCATTTCGTTAGCCACAGAACGGTATCATCTATTTATTTTTTGATTATATATATATATATATATATATATATATATATATATATATTATACAGCAAATGAAAAGAATCATTTATGAGCACTTTCACATGTCTCGGACAGGTCTGCAACCCTGCTATATATAGCCAAAAAGAAGCGCATGCCCCATAGTGTATTATGGTTTTAATACATATTTTATACAACTGTAGGTTGAATAAACCTTAAAAATTCACACTCACAAACAAACATGATATAATTGCAATGTTGAAAAACCTGATACCAGGTGGGAAACTCTGCGTTGCCGTATTCCCGGAACCACACTGGAGAGAAGATGGATCAGCTCCCTGCTGCTACCTCCTGTCTGGATGGCCTCCGTGTGACGGTTCAGGGAATTCCTCTCCATGTTTCCCTGGCACTGCGCTTCCCCTTGCCTCTGATGTCCCTTTCTTGCCTCTTCACTCTGTTTCCCCTTCCTCCTCCCGCATCCGTCCCTCTGCGGCATCCCCTGACGCTCTCCCAGCATCTGCGTGCGTTCCCCGTGGGGCGTGCACATGTTCGCAGACTCCCGATCCCCTCCGCAGTACTCCCTGCTCGCAGCCTTCCTCTGTTTCCCCTCCGGTCCCCTTACCTCCTGCAGTCTCTACTCTGGTTCTCTCTCCTCCCTCGGCGGGTGCTCCCGCAGCGCGGCGCTCCGCGCGCCTCTTGACACAGCCTGTGCGCGCACACCCTAACCTTACAGAGGGCGCGCGCACACGCTCCTCTTGTAAACCTTCCCAGACCTCTGGCTCTGCCTCCCATGCTGTACAAGCTATCTCTCTCTCTGGTTCACCTGTCTCCTCCCTCTCTCCTTCTCATCTATCCCTGCTGCCCCTCACTTCACCCTCTGCTCCTCCTCTCTCTCCCATTGGTGTTCCCTCCTTTATAAACCCTGTCTGTCCTCTAGCTCATTGCTCTCCATAGCTTCTTGTAACCTCTGTGTGTGCAGTCCTATGCTTGGCTCTCCTGTGTCTTTCAGCGTTTGTTCCTGCTCCTGCTTACCCTTGGATCTCCCTGGCTTGAACTCTGCTTTGTACTGGATTACCCTGCTCTCTCCTGCCCATGAACCCTGCTTACGGATACGACCTTGCTGCCTTCTGTTATCCCTGGACTCTGGCTTACGGACATCACTATCCTGCTCTCTATTGCCCTAGACTCTGGCACACGGACATCACTATCCGAACTCTGAATCCCAAGGCGTTGCAAGTACAGTATACCTTAACCATCTTTCTACAGGCCCGGCAATGCACTACCACACTCCGGGCATGCCCTCACTGCTGTGGGTGCGTGTTTTAACCCTACCCACCTCAGTACTGGGGACTGGCCAGGTCTGCGGGCATACAGGCGTTACACTCCATCAGGTTCGGTCACGGTGTAAGAGACTGTCCCAGGGGAGCAGGGGAAAGGCATCAGTGGCGCAGTGGAGAAAAACGCATTCGGTGTTCAGTAGGTGATATAAAAGCCAGCACACAGATGAGCAGGGGAATCCCAGATTTCGTCCGCGATCACAGTGCGTCAAATGATGTAACTGCCGGAACCACCAATCAGAGAAGCCCAACGCGTTTTTTCACATGACATGCGACTTTCTCAGGGGCATACATAGCAGTCTCTTGTGAGTCCTTATATACAGTATTTACACAAAAAGAATCCGGACGGAGCAAAGACTCTCCGACCGAAAAAAGGTCCATATGCCATGCACTCAGTGCTTGTAAAGGGAAAGTACCCTATGTATAACTATCACACACTTAAATGGTTTGTGATATTCTAAAGTGAGTTCCAAGTGGTATTGCGAATATGATTAAATTAAAATCAAATGTAATGGATATACATTAAAATAGTGAGGACCAATAAATTAGAACAATAAAACTGTATTAAACAAATGTAGCACTATAATGCTGTATGCGTATGATTGGCACTAGACTAGCATAAGTGGCTAATAGGTACAATAACCATGCTCAGCACTATAGGGCTGTATGACCTTTTTTCGTTCGGAGTGTCTTTGCTCCGTCCGGATTCTCTTTTTGTGCCCAAATATTTGCCCTCCCTATTGTACCTGCTTGTTTGATGACCTCTGGTCACCTTGGGTAGAGCGGATTTCTTCTTGTGTGTCCTTATACAGTATACAGTATGCATAAAAACTCCTACCAATACCAATAATCACAAGTACATCCCATTACTGATTTAATCCAACAAGTTGCATGGACATGAAAACAGATACAAATGCTTTAATCAATTAGCAAGAGTAAAAGGCTAAAATGTGTTAAGTTTTAAAGTAAAATAAATAAAATACATGAAGGGAGAACGAAAAAGCAACAAATTATTTATGTATTTCTAAAATATTTTACCAGGAAGTAATACATTGAGAGTTACCTCTCGTTTTCAAGTATGTCCTGGGCACAGAGTTAAGACAAATGATACATGGTTACAAATACAGTTACATAAATGAACAGGGTATACATTATATACAAGACATTGCATGCACTGTTAAAGATAATATATATTATGGGTGTATGAAACAGTTACAGACCAGATTAAAATGTGTGACAGCCTTAGATTTGAAAGAACTTAAACTGGTGGAGGATGTGAGAGTCTCTGGTAGGTTTTTCCAGTTTTGGGGTGCACGATAAGAGAAGGAGGAACGTCCGGATACTTTGCTGAGCCTTGGGACCATGAACAATCTTTTGGAGTCTGATCTCAGATGATAGGTGCTGCATGTGGTAGGGGTGAGGAGCTTGTTCAGGTAGCTGGGTAGCTTGCCCATAAATAATTTGAAGGCAAGACAGGAAAGGTGAACTTTGCACCTAGACTCGAGTGATGACCAATCTAGTTCTTTGAGCATTTCGCAGGGATGTGTGTTATAGTTGCATTGGAGAACAAAACGACAAATTGAATTGTAGAGGGTGTCAAGTTTGCTAAGGTGGGTTTGAGGTGCCGAGCCATATACTATGTCTCCATAGTCAATAATTGGCATTAGCATCTGCTGTGCGATACGCTTTCTGACCAGGAGACTTAGGGAGGATTTGTTCCTGTAAAGTACCACTAGTTTGGCATAGGTCTTGGTTGTCAGGGTACCAATGTGCATCCCGACTGTTAAGTGGGAGTCAAACCATATGTCCAGGTATTTAAAACTAGTGACAGGGGTTAGGGTGGTGTTAGCATTGGTTCTAATCTGGAGCTCAGTCGCTGGAAGCTTGAAAAATTTAGTCTTGGTCCCAAATACCATTGTTACAGTCTTGTCAGTATTTAAAAACAGTTTGTTTTGGGAAATCCAGTTTTCGAGTCTCAAAAAGTCAGACTGAAGTAGGTGTTGAAGGTCAGAGAGGCTATGGCTGTGTGCATATAGGATTGTGTCATCTGCATACATGTGTATTGAGGCTTCCTGACAAGCTGTGGGAAGATCATTGATGAACACTGAGAAGAGTAGGGGCACCAGAACAGAGCCTTGCGGGACACCACAGGTGATATCCAGTAGGTTGGAGTTAGAGCCTGAGATGGACACATGTTGGGATCTTCCTGATAGGTAGGACTGAAACCAGTTTAAAGCATGCTTCCCTATTCCAGAGCTCTGGAGTTTGTTAAGCAGGATAGCATGATCAACAGTATCAAAAGCCTTTGCAAAATCTAGGAATACTGCACCAGTGAGTTGTCCCCGTTCCATTCCACACTGGATTTCATTGCAAACTTTTAGCAGGGTAGTTACGGTGGAGTGTTTTGGGGCGAAAGCCAGATTGGAATTGGCTAGGGAAATTTGTCTTGGTATAGTAGTCGCTTAATTGGGAGTGGACACATTTTTCCATGACTTTGGATAGTATTGGGGGAAGTGAGATTGGCCTGTAGTTTGAGACAGTGTTTTTGTCCCCACTTTTGAACATTGGGACAACTCTGGCAGTTTTCCAGGTCTTAGGGATATAGCCTGCAGACAAGATAGAGTTGACTATGGAAGCAATTGGTTTGGCAATGGCTGGGGCACCAAGTCATAGGAACCTAGATTGTAGTAAGTCAGGTCCACATTGGCTGCTTAGTTTTAATTTGAGGAGCGCTTGTGTAATTTCCTCTTCGGAAACTGGGCCAAATTGAAAATTATGGGCAGTGTTGGGAGGGGGTGGAGCTATGTGGGTACTCCCAGGATGAGTAGGAGGAAAGAAAGAATCCCTTTAGTGTGGCACTAGTAGAAATACACCCTAATTAAAACTTAACTTTATTATAATTGATTAAAATAAATTGTTTGGAGAAACCACATACATAAAACAAACAAACAAATAGTAATTAAAAGACGGAGAGGTGTGGTAGGGTGTTTATTGGAGGTGTTATATATAAATACCTCTCTAATATTACTTAATAAACCCTAGAAGGTGGGTGATCTCTAGAACAAGATAGGTATAGGTATATATATCTGGACCCCTATAACCAAAGCAATGGAAAGAGGTAGGGCAGGTGAATGTGCTTATCTGTTAGATAGGAAAGTGAGGCTGAATATACTGGTGACTGAGTTGAAGCAGCCACTACACACCTTCCTAAGTATATCAATGTACACTTTTATAAGCTCTATTACGACCAGCCTATTGAAAGACCAGCCACACTCACTGCCTGTATATAATAGATCTACCCTGGAGTCTGAGTGCTCTTGCTGCCCACAGACGCAGTCTACGAAGCACTCAGACAGTGTATAGCCCACACCTCACCGATGAGCCGACGTCACGTGACGGTGACGTCAATTTGGCTTTGGTTATAGGGGGACAAAAAAGAGTCATACAGTATATAGATGCAGTGGCCATTATTCGATCATATCCCTGGGTAAATCCTGCCATATGCCACGTGGTGGTCCAAGATGGTCCGCTGCAGAAATAATGGCCCATCTGATTAACACAGCAGGGGCCCCTGCTGTGTTAATCCTAACAGGGTTTACCGGTATGTAAAAGACACGCAGTAAGAGATAGGCCTGAATCAGTCACTCTAACTGCGCGCCTCTCACAGGCGATCGCGGGGGTTTTATTTAATTTTAAACATTACTGTAATGTAGCAGGGGGTCTCCGGAGCTGAACCGCATTGATTTCAGGTCTAGGGGCCACCTACTTCCCGAGATATTGGTGTTTTAGCCTTTATTTTTCTGTAATTGCAATGTGGTTTTTATTTTATGCATGTTTTTATTTTTTTAGGTTCTCATTGCATGGCATAGTGGCATCTCATGCCCACAGGGCATGGGTGTGCCACCTTGCCATTCAACTTGTGTTTTGGCCTTAATTTTTCTGTAATTGCAACGTGGTTTTTATTTTATGCAGGTGCACCATTGCATGGCATAGTGGCATCTCATGCCCACGGACCGTGGGAGTGCCACCATGCCAAACATTATTTTGGTGGCATTTTTAAGATTAAAATTGAATGTGTTTTTTTATTAGTGTCTTGTTTTGAAGATTTGCAGGATGCATTTTACCTGGCATAGTGCCAGTCAAGTTTTTTTTTATTGTGCTGTTGCTGTTGATGCCCATGGAGGACAAGGACAGTCATGAGGATGAGGACAACCTTCATCCTGGCAGGGGTAAGTGCCAGTTTAATTTACTTTATGCTGCTGATTTATGTTTTATTTTAAATGGGGAAGAAGAATGGTGCAAATAGCGCTACAAGCTAAACAATATATGTGAAGTGCAAATTAGTAATGAACACTTGAATATACCCAGCACTTACTAGGCAAGGCTGCCAGGAATAAATGACCCAAAACAAAGTCAAAAGAAAATACAACAAAACCAATACAAACCGGCGCCTAAAATGTCCAAAATCAGTCTGATAAAAGTCCAAGTGAAGAAAAACTTCAAAGTTGTGCTTGAACTTCTGTACTTCCAAAATTGGATGAGTCCACAGCCAATTGACTCGTGATATGTGGAATAAAGAAAGAAATATAATAGTGTAATACTGTTGATCAGACAAACATGTAACACAAACACAAGACAAACAACCACTTACAACAATAAACAGTGAAAAGCAAGGCTGAAAAAGAAGAGCTAATTTATTACAAATAAAAAATAAATGACAAATATAAACAATGAGCAGGCAATTGGTCCAGTTAGTGTAAAACTGGAATCCTACTCACAAGATGCTGTGAGTAAAATCACAGTGTACTGCAGTCTTAGGAACAGCTTGTCCTCCGGTGGTGTCTGGCTGCTTTCCTGCAATTCTCAGACGCTTCCAAGCTCTCCTGGATCCTGAGGTCTTTTACTGGAGGTGTGCCGGGGTTTCAAGCACTTGTTCCTGCTGCTATCACACACTGCGCACTACTATGTTGCCTGCGACTGCTAATGATGATGAACTCTTGCACTCTGACCCTACGCGTTTCATGTGCATGCGCACTTCATCAGGGGTATTTAAATGGGCATGTACACTATTATTCTATAGCGGTGGCTGATCCAGCTAGCTCTCTACCTTCCCCTGTCATGTAAGTTCTAATAAGATGTAGACTGTGACAGGCTATCCAATGGGGTTTCCCCCCTCCTCATGTTGAATTCCTGATTGATAGGAGTGGAGATTACACAGGGATCTGTGATAGCTAATGGTGGTACAGATACTGGGCCCTCCCTCTTTGAGCTGCAGGAATGAAGTGCCTAAATTAGAGATTGAAGTTCAGCCCCTTAGGGGTGAGACCTTCAGGTTGTTCCAGCCTGCCCCTGCATGAGTTAGGATGTGTTGGAAACGTCTCCTCCCGGTCGGGAGTGAGACATGTGCTCAGCCCCTCATGGGCTGAACACATAACCTAATCCAGCTAGGCCTCGTCATTACCCGCAGGCCAGTACCTTCCAGAAGCCAGGGATCTAACCTATCACTTTGAACATACACTGCAACAACACAGCAGTGGCTGCTGTAATAAAGAAGATCCTAATTGTACTTCTGGCACTGCTGCAGTCTGTGTGGAGAGAGGTAATGATATTAAGGACTGTCATAGCGGGAAACACCTCCAGCCTTGCTGAAGCCCCCTATGTCTGGAGGCGCTAACATCAAGAATGAAAATAACCAGAAGGATCCCTAAAAGTCTGCCCTGTACCCCTACACCAACGTGGGAAACTCATATCTCCTGTACCTCGCAGGTAACCAGCACTACACTAAGCAGTCGCATAGCCAGAATCTCCCAGAGGGGGAGGGGGGGGGGGGAAACGTGCTACAATCCATATCTGGATAACAGTAATTTTGCCCATTACTGTACTGTATGAGTTAGGGGGTTTATTGGGGGTACAGGGGGTGGGTTGTTTATTGGAACAATAGGTCATAGGTATTTTTAATGTTTATTGTGGGTAGAGGGATTGAGTGAAGGGGTAGTTGCCACAGGGTGGGTGATCATGCCTCGGTGGGTTTAACCCTTTCATTACCGTAGCGGTTACTACCGCTAAAGTAATGAAAGGGTTAACCACTCCCATCCCTTGTCACTAAAGTATTCCCAGCACTGCATCTTATGCAGAGCTCTTTACTAGATTGCTGCTGTTTAACTTACAGTAGACACTGCATTTTCAGCTGTTGATATTAAAATCAGCTCTGCCTCAATCTACATTATTTTCCTTAGAACTAAAGGCTGCAGTTTTGCCCGAACAGTTGTAAACATCAATAAATCAATTGAGCTCAAATCCACATCTAGGGATTTTGTTCATGGAGAGAACTGTATATATTTACTGATAGTTTATTTAGAAGATGGTTCCAGAGTGACTCCCTGATCATTCACTGATGAGCTACAGTATGCATCAGAGAATGGAATTGTGTTTAAGTCATGTTACAGACTGTTTACATATAGGGTGTCACCTCTTCCTGCATTGTTTTAGTCCTTACTAAGTTGTTGTACATGTACTGTAACTCTGGGTGTTAATAGATTTCCTTGTTTCTAGTCAGTTGGCTCACCTCGCCAGAGTTAGTATGCAGTAGTTGTTGCAAATTCCTGGAGTCTATCCATTGCACACTGTAGGAAGCAACATGGCTGCCATATTTTTCCATACCCTTTGAAAACTCCAGCAGTCCCACCCAAACCCAAATGATAATATTGACACAAGTTTGGATGTACAATGGCCACAGCATTTATTAACACAAACAATAATTGTGCTAGCTAACATAAACATAACACATTATACTTCAAACCAAAATGCCAGCACCTACAATAAAGCCAGTGGGCATACTGTATAAACCATATACAGCCAAAGGTTAGCACGAGCCCAAGCAAAGCTAAAGACGTTGAGTCATGAATAGGGTTGACCAGACTAGATTGGGATAGCAATTACCAAACAGAAGACAGAGGTTACGTTTATTTAGCTGAAGCTGACAGTAGGCAACAAGTAACAAAATAGCACAATATCCCACAACAAAGTAATACACAGGGGACTCCTAGCTCCCTAGGTGCAGGGTGCTGCCGAAACTAGCTTACCCTGTATGTAGCCACCAAAGTCCATAAATCAAGGTTTCCAGTAACAAGGGGGACCGCTCCGGGACCCGTTACTTCCAAGAATAGGTTAAAAAAACATAGACCCCAACACTCAAGGAACACACTACTCAGTTGCGCTTATCAAGAAAGTGATATTTTAGTCAATAGAATAATACATATAACAAATGATGCACCCTACACAATATAGGTCACATATAAAGCACCTAATGATCCAAAAAAGGCTTCCTTGGTGACAAAGTTTAACACTACTAGGAACAGCACAAAAATTATGTGAGACACAACAAAAAGTCCCTGAATACCCTCAAGGAGTAAAGTCCATGTAAATCAGCACAGTGAGCTCCAAAGCAGAGGGTTACCCAACAGACAGAAATGTATCTAGTTATAAAATGATCAGGTATGTGTAGATAATGTGTATATGGGTACACCCTGTCAGATACCCCAGGAGACAAGTAGCAAAAAAATCAATCAAGAGTTCTGTTGTAAGTCCACTTGTCCATTGGAAAAATTCATGTATCACAGTATAGGACCACTAATTTGTTGACTCGGCTAAAGACAAACATCTGATCTATCAAAATACATAGGGGGAAAACCTTTTCGGGCAATATATGCCCTTCGTCTGGCCTGTTCCCACTCAGAAAAAGAAAAGTACTGCTGTGTAAAATAATGTATGACACTTCAAAGACCACTTTATTAATTGACCTATGGATAATAAAGATGGTGAATCATCTGAAACTTCCTAAGCTCTTTCTAAGGCTACGGCCCCGGTCCTCCCAGCTGCATGCGCGCCTGACGGCATGGCGGTGCGTGCAGCAACTACAGCCACGATCGGTGGTCTGTAGGAGAGCTCTTGGAGAGTGCAGGGAAGGTGGGGCCATGACAGGGGGTGTGGCCATGACGGGGCATATCTGCCCTGCCATTGGCTGCACGCTGCCACGTGACCATTTAAGTTAAGTTTAAGTTGTTAGGTTTAAGTTAGTTTAAGACAACATCCTTGTCTTCCCTGCCAACATACGTGTCACAGCGCTTTGCGCGCCCACACACACACACTGCCACTGGGGCCTGCCCCATAGAGGGCTGTGCTGTGGTGTGTGTCGCGTACGCCGTAGCAAGCACTGCTGTGACTTCCAAGGACTCAGCCTTAGGAAAACAAACGAAACTGTCAAATTATCCATAGTCATCTTACCCAATGAAACCTTCTTTTAATAACTTCTTCTCCACTAGACTCTCATTATGAAAAACTGATTTCAAAAGTCTCATCCATTATATCTGGTGCTTTTCTCAAACAGAACAAGTGGCATAGCTAGATATTCGTTGGCCTCCGGGCAAAAAAAATTTCAAGGCCCCATTGATATTAATCTTGACTAGAATTTATTTCTTCCTCCCATCCTCTCCCTGATCCTCTATCACAAGGGTGTGCAAACTAGGGGGCGTGCAAAATTATCTGCGCGAGTGCAGGGTTTCCCGAAAGCACTTAAATTAAATGCCAGGGAAGCAGCGAAGGCCTCTGTAAACTTAATTTACCTTGATTCTGGAGACGCGTCGCCATGGCAACGTGATGTCATGACGCCCAGAATGCTGGGACCAAGGTAAGGGGTGGGAGAAGGGCACGGAGAGGGGGACATCCGGCAGGGGGCTGCAGGAGAAAAAGATTGCGCTCCCCTGCTCTCTCTCATCATCCCTTATCTCTCCCCATCCCTCGTCATTATCACCTCTCCCCCTCCTCCTCCTCATCATCTACACCCCACATCCCTCCCCCTCCTCGTCCTCCTCATTTCTCCACCTCCTCATCATCTCTCCTCCCTCCTCCCCCATCCTCTCTTTCCTCCCTCCCCTCCCATATAGACACACAAACACTACACCTTATGCACACATACCAAACATGCAACATTAGTGTAACAGACATACCGTACACAAATACACATTTATATTCAACATATAAAAAACCCACTAAACATACAACATACATGCACATAATGCATGAAACACACATATGCATTATAAATACACACACTAATAAACACACACACTTACCAATACAGACACACACACTTACCAACACAGACATACACACACTTACCAACACAAACACACACACACACACACACACACTTACCAACACATCAACAGACACATGGAACTGGGAGATGGAGAGAGGAGCAGCTATGGAGTACTCTGCAGCGCCTCCTGCTGCCCGGATGTGGTTAAGGAGGAAGACCTCCCTACAGCTGTTCTGTGATCAGCTCCACACTCCGCAGTCGGCATCCTCCGCTCTCCTCTTACCCACCCAAGCCTGTCTCTATCTGAAGATAGAGTGCGACTAATGACGAGGAAGTAGGAGGACACATACAGAGTTACACACAGCGTTACCTGCCTGTCTACCAAACCGCCTCCCGTTCCATCCGGGGATTCCACCCAGGGACGCGAGGATGGAAGACACACACCATACAGAGCACGGAAGATGAGACCTGACAGCGTCGATGATCTACAGCAGTGTTTCCCAATCTGTGCACCGCTGCGCCATGGTGTGCCGTGGCTTGCCTAGAGGGGCGCCATGATTAGCCTCCCCACCATCACTCCGATTATCCCTCCCCACCATCACTGCTTCATGCCGGCCGGGCCGCAGGGGATTGGCTGCAGGCAGAGAGGAAGGCGGGGCTTCCGCTTTGTGCAGAGAACATGGTGAGTGTGTGTGTCTGCCTTCCTGCTCCTGGCTCCTGTGGCTGCGCGGTGTCCCGTCCCCTTCTGCCCCGGGTGATAGGAGAAGGTAGGGGGTGATAGGAGAAGGTGGGGGATAGGGGAGGGAGAGAGAGGTGTACATTTGCCTGTCCAGTGACTGTGTGCAGGGAGCTGCCTGCACGGATCGCATGCCTTTCCTCCCCCCCCCCATCACTCACATCCGTCGCTGCCTCTGCTCTCCACTGCTCTCCAATGTGTGTATCTTTGTGTGTGTGTATCTGCATCTGTGTGTGTGTGATATTTATTTGTGTGTGTGTGTGTGTGTGTTTATTTGTTTTTGTGTATTTATTTGTGTGTGTATTTATTTGTGTGTGTGTATTTATTTGTGTGTGTGTATGTGTGTGTATTTATTTGTGTGTGTGTATTTATGTGTGTGTGTGTGTATTTATTTGTGTGTGTGTGTGTGTATTTATTTGTGTGTGTGTGTGTGTGTGTGTGTATTTATTTGTGTGTGTGTGTGTGTGTATTTATTTGTGTGTGTGTGTGTGTGTATTTATTTGTGTGTGTGTGTGTGTGTGTATTTATTTGTGTGTGTGTGTGTGTATTTATTTGTGTGTGTGTGTGTGTGTGTGTGTGTGTATTTATTTGTGTGTGTTTGTATTTATGTGTGTGTGTGTGTGTGTGTGTGTATTTATTTGTGTGTGTGTGTGTGTGTATTTATTTGTGTGTGTGTATGTATTTATTTGTGTGTGTGTGTGTGTGTGTGTGTATTTATTTGTGTGTGTGTGTGTGTATTTATTTGTGTGTGTGTTTATGTATTTATTTGTGTGTGTGTGTGTGTGTGTGTATGTATTTATTTGTGTGTGTGTGTATATGTATTTATTTGTGTGTGTGTGTGTGTGTGTGTGTGTGTATTTATTTGTGTGTATGTGTATGTAATTATTTGTGTGTGTGTGTGTATTTATTTGTGTGTGTGTGTGTGTGTGTATTTATGTGTGTGTGTGTGTATGTGTGTATGTGTGTTTATTTGTGTGTGTGTGTTTATTTGTGTGTGTGTATTTATTTGTGTGTGTGTATTTATTTGTGTGTGTGTGTGTGTGTGTATTTATTTGTGTGTGTGTGTATTTATTTGTGTGTGTGTGTGTGTATTTATTTGTGTGTGTGTATTTATTTGTGTTTGTGTTTATTTGTGTGTGTATTTGTGTGTGTGTTTGTGTGTATTTATGTGTGTATTTATTTGTGGGTGTGTGTGTGTGTGTATTTATTTGTGTGCAGGGAGCTGCCTGAACGGATCTCCTGCCTTTCCTCCCTCCCTGAGAGAGTGTGTCTGAGAGAGTGAGAGAGACTGTGTCTGAGAGAGTGAGAGAGAGTGTGTCTGAGAGAGTGAGAGAGTGTGTCTGCGAGAGTGAGAGAGTGTGTCTGAGAGAGTGAGAGTGTGTCTGAGAGAGTGAGAGAGAGTGTGTCTGAAAGAGTGAGAGAGAGTGTGTCTGAGAGAGTGAGAGAGAGTGTGTCTGAGAGAGTGAGAGAGTGTGTCTGAGAGAGTGTGTGTCTGAGAGAGTGAGAGAGAGTGTGTCTGAGAGAGTGAGAGAGAGTGTGTCTGAGAGAGTGAGAGAGAGTGTGTTAGAGAGTGTGTCAGAGAGTGAGAGAGAGTGTGTCAGAGAGAGAGAGAGAGTGTGTCTGAGAGAGTGAGAGAGAGTGTGTCTAAGAGAGTGAGAGAGAAAGTGTGTCTGAGAGAGTGAGAGAGAGAGTGTGTCTGAGAGAGTGAGAGAGAGTGTGTCTGAGAGAGTGTGTCTGAGAGAGTGAGAGTGTCAGAGAGTGAGAGATAGTGTGTCAGAGCGAGAGGGAGTGTGTCTGAGAGAGTGAGAGAGTGTGTCTGAGAGAGAGAGTGTCTGTCTGAGAGAGTGAGTGAGTGTCTGTCTGAGAGAGTGTCTGTCTGCATGTGAGAGTGTCTGTCTGTCTGTGCGAGTGTCTGTCTGTCTGTGAGAGTGTCTGTCTGTGAGAGTGTCTGTCTGTCTGTGAGAGTGAGTGTCTGTCTGTGAGAGTGAGTGTCTGTCTGTGAGAGTGAGTGTCTGTCTGTGAAAGTGAGTGTCTGTCTGGGAGAGTGAGGGTCTGTCTGTGAGAGTGAGTGTCTGTGAGAGTGAGTGTCTGTCTGTGAGAGTGTCTGTCTGTCTGAGAGTGTGTGTGTGTGTCTGTGTCTGACAGAGTGAGTGTGTGTGTCTGAGAGAGAGAGAGAGAGAGAGAGAGAGAGAGAGAGTGAGGTCAGAGGGAGAGCGAGGTCAGAGAGAGAGAGTGAGGTCAGAGAGAGAGAGTGAGGTCAGAGAGAGAGAGGTCAGAGAGAGTGAGGTCAGAGAGAGAGTGAGGTCAGAGAGAGAGTGAGGTCTGAGTGAGGTCTGAGTGAGGTCTGAGAGAGTGAGGTCTGAGAAAGTGAGGTCTGAGAGAGAGTGAGGTCTGAGAGAGAGTGAGGTCTGAGAGAGAGAGGTCTGAGAGAGAGATAGGTCTGAGAGAGAGAGTGAGGTCTGAGAGAGAGAGAGAGAGAGAGAGTGAAGTCAGTGAGAGAGAAAGAGTGAGGTCTGAGAGTGAGGTCTGAGAGAGAGAGAGTGAGGTCTGAGAGAGAGAGGGAGGTCTGAGAGAGAGTGAGGTCTGAGAGAGAGAGTGAGTTATGAGAGAGAGTGAGGTCTGAGAGACAGAGTGAGGTCTGAGAGAGAGAGTGAGGTCTGAGAGAGAGAGTGAGGTCAGAGAGAGAGAGTGAGGCCAGAGAGAGAGAGTGAGGTCAGAGAGAGAGAGTGAGGTCAGAGAGAGAGAGTGAGGTCAGAGAGAGAGAGTGAGGTCAGAGAGAGAGAGTGAGGTCAGAGAGAGAGAGTGAGGTCTGAGGTAGAGAGAGTGAGGTCAGAGAGAGTGAGAGTGTGTGAGAGTGTCTGAGAGAGATACCAACTGTGCACAGCAACTGTTAGGTATGTATATACACCTTTGTTTTTACTTTGGGCGCCGCGGAAAAATCCTGATCGCCTTGGGGAGCCTTGAAAAAATTCTGATTGCCTTGGGGAGCCTTGAACCGAAAAAATTTGGGAACCACTGATCTACAGTATATGCTTGATTTTATTTTGCACCATGTGAGTCTATTTTACCATTCATCCTTCTCAGAAAAAGTTTATATCAGTCTGCACTGTGTTCCGTTTTTTTGTTCTACTCCACAAAGGTTCCTACATAAGCTGTTTCTGTATATGCTGACGATCTTGATGCTACAGGGCAAAGACCCCTTTATGTACACGTTTACACTAAGAAATTTGTGAGTACAAATTTATTTGGATTTTCTATAAGGGTTCTACTGAAGACTGCTACTTTGAAAAACATATTGCACTATTTGCTTGTGTTTTCTTCTTTATATATGTACCTGCGCGCCTCAAATCACCTGGACACCTCTATCTGAAGAGAGACAGATGGGCCGCCGACAAGGGGTGAGAGTGGGTGTCACGGGAGACCAGCGCTTTTAACACCTTAATACCCAAGAGATAAAATAAATTTACAATTACAAAGAAAAAATACACTTACTGGAACTGGGTGAAACGAAATAAAATGTTGCCAAAACAAAGTCTCTAGGAGCAATTTCCCATGAGCGGGAGTTGCTTGCAAAAAAGAGCCTGAAACAGTCCTCGGTTAGCAGCGCAACTTGCCGTTCCTGTTTACTCCGGTGGAGCTGCTTCTTTCGTGATGAAACATTAAAATCTTGAAACTTAGATGTTTCTAGTGTAGCATGCTTCCCCCTGGCCGCACCTTACCTCCGCAGGAAAACGGGGACCCCCGTGGTATGTCGGGGAGCTGCGGGGGAGATCGCGTCACCGGGAGCTATCGGTGGCATACACAACAGGGTGCCGCCATCTTGGATGCGTTCGTGCATGCGCGGAGGTTCGTGCGTGCCCAGAAGAGTTGCGACGGCCATTATAGTGAAGGGGCAGAGATGGCGCTCCATAGCGCAGGGGCTCCCCAAGGTCACGCATGCGCAGAAGAGAGCAGTGGCGGCCATTACAGCATTTCGCACGCGCAGCCGACATAGAACACACGGCCCCAATAATAGGTTCTCCAGGGATTACAGTTCCCAGCAGCCCCAGGGGCTGGAGCCCAGGTGACACCAGGGGGCCAATGTAAGAGTGAGATTCTCCTGAGCAGAGAGATATACATTGTTGCGAGCAGTGAGAGTGTCAGTTGGATCCAGGAAGAGATTGGGGAAGGTAGTGTACAGAGAGCAGTGCTCTGCAGTACTAGGCCACAGACACCCCAGGCCCAGGTAGGCCCCACTCCCCACTAGCTTTAGTGGGTAAGTTCATAGGGACGGCCCCTTAGGTAGGGACCCTGCCTTTAGCTGTGTGAGTTTAATCAGAGACACAGCTGCAGTGCTGTGTGCTCTGACAAGAAGAGTCAGTGTTGCAGTGAATCCTCTGCAGAGCAGAGACAGAGACTGTGTGAGCACTGAACTTGCTCAGAAGGAGACCCCATCGCTGAGGCTTCGGCGCTGGACACAGACGGGTCCTCTTACACAGTTCTGCGGTACCTGGTTGCAGGAGCACCGGGCAGGTATTATCCAAGTCACCAAGTGCACCACCTATACACTTCATCTTAGTGGGCAGCGCTGTCCCACACGTGGGTGGGGTTGTGGGACTCTTGGGACATTTGGGTACAAGGACTTTGGAAATACAGTGTGGGGTTAAGGCCCTGCGAGGCAGAGGATAGTTGTGCTTAGTAGTGTTACAGGGTGACACAGATGTCTTGCACTGTTGATGTCATATGGTTGATGCATGTGTATTGTGTGATTTATCATCTGCATATAGTAAATTGTTATACTTATACTCCTGTGTATGTGGTTACTATATGTGGGTCCTGTGTGGGGTACATTCTACACTCCTAGAATCCTACACAGGTAGAGGCGCTGTAAGCAAGATTGTTCCAGAGGATTTACCCCAGGCTCTCACTGGCGGAGGCTCATGCCTCCTGTGGGCCTAACAGGTATACTGCACCACACCTGGTAACATTTAGGTTCCCCCCTCACATGCACTCTATCTGCGATTGGGGTAGGGGGAATAACCGTTACACTTGCATGACTCCTTAGATAGTATGAAACTCTTACAGCATGATGACTCTTGTTACATGATGGAACGTAGATGGAACTGATTCCTGATGGGCTACAGGTTTTTATTTTGCACTAAATAGGCCTATACTTAACCCATGCAGCCAATCTACTCCGTGGGAATAATTTCTTAACCCTATCACTGACTTGCCAGTACCTTTCCAACCTGGCAGAGGGGCCTTTCAGTCTGCTCTGGGCATGTGCCAACTTTGCACCTTGGCCGCTTAGCATATCAGGCCCGTCCCCTCTACCCGGCGCCGCTCAGTCTGGGCAGAGCAGCCATCTGCCAGGGTGGCTTTGAAATTCTCTTCCTTGTTAACAAAAGGTTTAACACCTTGCTAACAAATGGTTAACACCTCCATATCCTGGACTGCCTTTGAAACTGGTCCTTTGAAGCTTAGAGGGCGGAGTAGCTCCCTCTGTTTCCTATGCAAATGGATTTTTATCCATACTGAATGACTTCCTCTGACAATTACTTTAATAAAAATCTAAACTTTGGGGACTTTTATTCATCAATTTTTTATATTCCTTTATCAAAATTGCGCTATAACCTTTTTAATGATTTTACCTGACCAGCACTCGCCGCAAATCTCAGTGTGCTAGGACCTTCCTAGCAGAAGTTAGCTAAAATCCATTCGCTGTGCTGCGGGCTGCTGGGTTTTTAAACCATTTTCTTTGCGCGGTTACAGGGAAACACTGCTAAAGTAATACATTTCATAGTTAGACACAACATGATTCTCACCACCTTATACCTGGTGGGAGACAAACATACATGTTTATTGAATGCACAGTGTTTTTGCCATTACTGGGCTGCAGAGCTGATAATCTACATTTTCCCAATATGGCTCAGGGGCCCCCAGCCTGGCCAAATACCTTTATTTACTGGCATGGGCACCCCTTCACCGTCACAGTGGGGCCCACTTAATAAATACAAAATGATTATACTTACTATTCCAAAAATGCATTTACATTTAATTTGCTATACTATACACATTATATATGTTATTGTGCAACCTCTGGTTCCCTCTTGTGCTGCATTAATACATTATACCTTTGGGACTCTTAAATATGCTTGCTTTTTTTTTCTTGGACTACTTTCTTGGAAATGCTTCATAACTCAGACATTCGTCAGTTACAGTAGGCATTAATTGAATACAACATGCATTACATGTTCTGTTATATTTTCTATTCTATGGAGCTGGCTAAGATTCTGTATGTCTAGTTTTAAATTGTTGTTAGGTATATGGCCCTTCCTCTTAGTTTAAGCTCATCAACCCCCTCCCCATTTAATCAGCAGGTCCCAGAACATACAGTTAATCGTACTGTATTAGTAACTAAGAGATGTATTCCCCCCATAAACTTTGCTGCAGCTATAAGTTGGGAAGTATATATTTGTTTTCTTTAAAAAAAAAATATATATATATATATATATATATATATATATATATATATATATATATATTAAATCACTATTTCTTAGGGCACTTAACAGCACTGTAGCTCACACAGAGCACATACTGTATAGTGCTTCTAAATTGTAATCCCTTAGGCACCGCATACATGCCACTCATTGCATGCTATTGACTATATCATTGTTTTGTTTTCTCTTTTATCTATGTAGTGGAAAAAATACAAAGGACACAGTATAACATTGACAGTGTAGGAACCTGCTGAAAGGGTCAAATGCTATGTGGCTGCAGGCTTAACATGTTTTGGCCAAAAACATTGAACTAAAGGACCCATATTTCTGAGAAGAAGAAAAATACAAACGAATCAAGTAATTTGTCATATTGGATATGCATTGGGCGTTCTTTGTTTACTGTTGTACATTTCCTATCCTACCACATGTGGTAATGGGGATATTGATTTGCACGAGTCTTCTGTTTGCATGTTGAAATAGGAGATCCACTCATCTTGTTCCAGCAACGGTTTTGAGCCTGGAGGTTATAACCAATGCTAACAACATAATGCTCGTAACTGATGCAAAGAAAAGCTGCAATGTGTCCTTCGAATCCATTGTGAGCATACACAATAACTGTCTTTTTTAAATCAGTACTGTAATTCATAGAAATCAATTAAGCCACAGTATAATTCTGGTAATGATAAATACTTACTTAATATTTGCTCTTTGGCGAAACACAATTTTTCAAGGAGAATCCACACTTAAAATCAATTTGATACATTATGTTAATGTATAGTCAGTTTATGTTTTTACGAAGGATGTGCAGGTTTGCGGCTTCGAAATACAAACTCCAAAGTTTATTTGGAAGTTCGAGTCAAACTTCAGAATGAGCTTTCCAAACCAGGGGAAATTTGAGCCTAAAACAGGGAGGCACATTCTCAGGCTTCTCTTTTGATTTTTCTTATATATATATATATATATATATATCATGTGAGGTCAGCCCGATCTGCAGCTATTAAATGACCAAGTGCCCATGATGTACCTGGCACGTCAAAAAGGATTTGCCATGCCAGGGTCTATTGCATACCAGGTAATTCATAAGGGCACTCTAAAAAGGTTAAGTGCATGCTTGCTAATGCAAGAATACAATAGTAAACAAAGAAACTTTAATGCACATCCAATTATTAAGTTAATTTTTAGATGTTTTTTCTTCGCAGAAATAGTTCAATCTTTTGGTCAAAACATGTTAAGCCTGCAACCACATCCCTTTCAGCAGGTACCTACACTACCAAAGTTATACTGTGTTCTATGTACAGCTGAACCCCATTATAACGTGGTGCTCTGGGGCCACATAATGAGACCGCGTTATAACCGGGATTGAGAAAAAAATGAGAAAAAAATGAGAAAAAAATGGCCGCGTCCGCCAAAGGGGGAGAGCTGGGATAACTGTCCCTGAACTTGGCAGCACCCCCACCCCGTACAGGACTTACCCAGAGCAGCTTCAGAGGGATCCGACACCATGGGGGGGAGGGGGTTGTGCTGACATGCTGCACATAACAACCCGGCTCTAACACACGCTGCCCATAATAGCTCTGACGCGGTCTACTGCTTTTGTATGCTGATACCCAAGCTGTACAGGATGCTTTTCTAGCTGAATTCTTGCACTTCTGTCTGAGCACTTTCAGGAGGAAGAAGAAGGAGCGAGGTTTAACCTCTTTAGCAGGAATATCGGCTATTACAGTGGTATACACACTGGCAAAGCGTCTCATACCATATGTAGGCAACGCTCCCGGTCATATGGTGAGAAGCAGTACAGAGAATGTGTTTTCCCTGTCAAGGGTCCCCGGACCTGTCTCTCAGTGTTAGCATGTTAAGGGCCTCATAAGGTCAGACACAGAACCACTGCTTCCTATTTATCTGTACATGGACAGCAGACCATCACTGGCAGACTGCTTTCATAAATTGCTGATGAGCAGTGTCCACTTATTATTTGGCATGACGCATGTGTGTGTGTGTGTGTCTGTGAGATATCACAACCTTTGAAAATTCTACTCTGCTCTGAGACCAATACAGCTGTATTAGTGAAAATAGACAAATTGAAATCGCTATACAATTCTACAGGCATGTTTGAAATTCCAATTCCCATCCCATCAACACACAAGAAAAATCTATCTCTCTACCTCACCTTGCATGGATATTCCTTCATCCAACAAGGTCATTATCTAAGATAAATAATCAGATAAATGGAACCTGTCTAAATACAAAAATAAAGCTGACTGATGGTGTGTCTCTGTTCTCATCTTACAACCACATATTATCCTCCCTCTCCCTCCCCCTCTCTCCCCCTCTCTCCCCCTCCCTCCCCCTCTCTCCCCCTCTCTCTCCCTCTCTCTCCCTCTCTCTCCCTCTCTCTCCCTCTCTCTCCCTCTCTCTCCCTCTCTCTCCCTCTCTCTCCCTCTCTCTCCCTCTCTCTCCCTCCCTCTCCCTCTCTCTCCCTCTCTCTCCCTCTCTCTCCCTCTCTCTCCCTCTCTCTCCCTCTCTCTCCCTCTCTCCCCCTCTCTCCTCCTCTCTCCTCCTCTCTCCTCCTCTCTCCTCCTCTCTCTCCTCTCTCTCCTCTCTCTCCTCATGGCCAGAGGAAAGAAAGGAAAGGCAGGAGATGTTTGGGAGCCACGCTCAGACCGTGTTATAAGCAGCAAAAAATGAGAAGTGAATCTCCTGATGGTGCTTCTAAATCCAAGATTATGCAATGTTGGCCATAATGCCTAGGAGTCCGGGGTATATTAATAGTATAAGTGTATGAATGTGTGACAGGGTATATGGCTCACCATATGAAGCCTAACATGGACAGAGTAAACCTAACCACTTAAAAGTGAAACCACAAGGAAGCCCTTATATAAAGAAACTCCCAGTGCAATCACTATGTGGATAATCATATCCTGTATCATAGGCTGGAGCCCTGCATATACCCTATAGTCACAGTAGCTATAAAAAATAGTAAGTCACTCACTTATAAACCCCTTCTGCTCCATAACTGCGTGCATCCGTTCCGTTTTGTAGATGAAGTCTGTGTAGGGAGATGGTGGAGCACTGCAAAGAATTAGGGCTGGAGGCAGATCCGTGAAAAGTAAAAATGCTTTAATCCAGATGCATGGTAGCAACAGCTACATTAAAAAGGGTCCTCTAACGCGTTTCGCGCTATGACAGCGCTTTATCAAAGCGTTGTAGCGGATCGCGCTATAACAGGGTTGAGCTGTATTTCCTCCACTACATAGAGAAAAGAGGAAACAAAACAATGATATAGTCAAAAGAATGGGAATGCGTGATAGGTATAGGGTGCCTAAGTGCCATGTGCGGTTGCGGCACCAAAGGATTAATGCCGGGTGGAGATTCCATTCAGATGCATGAACCCCCACAGCTCCATCCCGGCAGACACTGTCCCCAGAGCCACTGACTTTTGCTTGTTCATCCACAACACAGAGGACGGTAAGTCTGGCTACATCTGTATGTGCTATGTTAGCTTAAGCTTACCCATCCTGACCCTTTTTGATCAGCAGGCCAAAGCACATAGATGTCAAAACCAATAGTCAATGAGAGATTTGTTCCCCCAGGAAAAAGGTGGCGATAACCTTTGCTGCAGCAATAAGTGTGGGAAATATTAACATTTTTGTCACTATACTGTATTTCTTAAGGCAGGTCTAGTTTTTAGAAAAACAAAAAGAACGATTCCTGCGCTCCTACCAATTTGGCTAAGATAAAATAATATTCTCATGAAAAAGGGTATTTGGTTAAACCCTTTGGCCAAAGCATTTGTAAGTCTGCATGCCACGTCAAGGCAACCCGTTTAATGCAGGTACCTACACTATACTGTATATATATGTAATAAATGTCCCATTATTGTAGCAGGGGGTCTCTGGAGCTGAACCGCATTGACTTCCCAAGATACAGGCCCTGTTATGGGGTGCCGGTATCCCCGACATGTTAAAATCCTGTGGTTCACGTGACCATTGGATCTAAACAAAGCAGAGGGAAACCAACAACCCATAACGTGATCTCGGGAAGTAGGGGGTCCCCGAGGCTGAAATCAACTTTGTTCAACTCAGGAGACCCCAGCAAATAAAAAAAATCACTACCTTAGTGGGTAGCTGCTAAGGTAATGAAGCAGCTTACATTTTATTTTTATTCATAGTGTGCATGAGCAGGGGGACTCCAGAGATGAACAAAGTTATTTTGGCCTCGGGGACCCCCTACTTCCCGAGTTACAGGCTCCGGTATGGGGTGCCGGTATCCCCACCATGTTAAAATCCATGTGGGATCTAAACAAAGCAGAGGGATAACGGCACCCCATAATGGGACCTGTATCTCGGAAAGTAGGGGGTCCCGAGGCCGAAATAACTTTGTTCAGCTCAGGAGACCCCCTGCTCACGCACACAATAAATAAAAATGTAAGCAGCTTCATTACCTTAGCGGCCATGCAATGCCCGCTAAAGGAATGAAGGGGTTAAGGCACAATACTATAGCAGGTTACATTACATTACAATATGTTATGTACTACCCACCCACTTATACACACCCCAACCACCCCTGTGTCCCCACATAAAAACATTTTTTATTTTTAAACATGCCACACAAAAATTGACTGGCATGGTGGCACTCCAAAGCACTGTAGGCATGAGCTGCCACTATGCCAGGCAACATACATCCTGCCAATCTTCTAAACAAGCCACTAATCTAAAACACATTCAATTTTAATTTTAAAAAAGCCACAAAAAAATTGACTGGCATGGTGGCACTCCCATGCCCTGTACAGGCCCCATTATGGGGTGCCAGTATCTCCGCCATGTTAAAATCCTGTGGTCACCGTTGGATCTAAACAAAGCAGATGGATACTGGCACCCCATAACGGGGCCTGTATCTTGGGAAGTAGGTGGTCCCCGAGGCTAAAATCAACTTTGTTCAAATCAGGAGACCCCTGCTCCTGCACACTAGTATCAAACACTCCCCCCCCCCCAATAAAAAGATCATTACCTTAGCGGGTAGCAATAAAATGTAAGCTGCTTCATTACCTTAGCAGCTACACGCTAAGGTAATGATTTTTTATTTGCTGGGGGTCTCCTGAGTTGAACAAAGTTGATTTCAGCATTGGGGACCCCCTACTTCCCGAGATACAGGCCCTGTTACGGGGCCTGTATCTCAGGAGGTAGAGGGTCCCTGGACCTGAAATCAATGCGGTTCAGCTCCGGAGATGCTCTGCTACAATACTGTAGTGTTAGAATTTTAATAAACCCCCCGCGATCGCCTGTGATAGGCGAGCAGTTGGAGTGACTGATTCAGCCTCTCTTACTGCGCGTCTTTTACAGACAGGCAGACCCTGCTAGGATTCACACAGCAGGGACGCCTGCTGTGTTAATCCAATGGGCCATTAGTCTGCCATTGCAAATTTTGAGAGAATCTCGGGACATTCTGGAAATTCAGTTCGAGAAATGTTTGAATAACGGCCGCTGCATCTGTAACTTACAGAAAGTTTCCTGTGCGCTACTTCCATCATTCAAATTTCTACATGTCCACTTGGATCCGTCCAGAGGAGGGTCAGCACCAGGGAGGTACTCTTATATATTTTTTCTATAAACAACAGTGTGCCACTCCTCCAACGCCTTTTCAATTAGAAGGGACGGTGTTTATGAAGAGGTTGGTGGAACAGTAGAGACCCACAGGTTCTCAAGGATCTGAGTTAAGCCATACTGTAGCCAGACTGTTATATTTAAAATTAATGGATTCCATTTCCATAATTTCAGGACTACAAGATTGGCGTAAAGCAAACCTGGTGCCTCTATTTAAGGTAATTACAGACCTTTAAGGCTGACATCAATAGTGGGGAAGCTACTTGAAAGTTTACAAAAGTATAGTATTCTAGAATACATTTAGGATAACAAAAGTATTATTAATAGTCAACATGGATTTATAGATCATGTCAAACTAACCTAATTAGCTTACCTGTATCTAAGGAGGAAAGTAGAAATTTATATTGAGGCAATTAAGATGTGATCTACTGTACTTAGGTTTTGCAAAGGCTTTTGATACAGTGCCACACAAGAAGTTAGAGTACGAAGTAAAATATATTGAAAATAAATTGGTAAGGGTAAAAATATTTGCATCAGGATTTAAAACTCTTTGGATGATAGGCAGCAGAAAGTTGTAATAAATGGAACCTTAACAGATTGGGCTAAAGTTGTAAGTGGAATGCCTCAAATTTCAGAAATGGGATCCCTGCATTTTAACTTTTTAATGAATTACTTTAAAGTAGTCATAGAGAGCAACACTAAATTACTGTTTATGAGGTAGTAAAATCAAGGCAGCATGTAAGGTTATGCATTTGGGTAGCAATAATAATCATGCTAACTACAAACTAAGAAATGGGACCAAATTAGGTCAGGATTTTGGAGTGTTTATACTGTAGACAGCAGCCTTAGCAATAGTGCTCAATGTCAGGCAGTAGCTGCAACGCTTAATAGGATATTAACTTGCATAAAACAGGGTATACTGTAGATGGAAAAGAAGACAGCATAATTTTGAAACTCTATAAATCCTTAGACCGCACCTTGAATATAGTTTTGTGCACCACTCCATAAAAAGGACATTATGGAACTGGAAAAAGTGCAGAGTAGAGCCACCACTTTAACAAAACTGTCCAAATTCCAATTTTTTAAATAAAAAAAGGTATCTAAATGGGATATTATTACTAGTGACAAATATGTAAAAGGACAATACAACCAGGATCGCTGTTGGGGTCAGAGCTGAGACAATTGTCCCAGGCACAGCTTCTGTGATTGACTGCTTGCTGGACTTTCCTGGACCGCTGTTGCTGTGCCTCTCGTTCCTTCTGGGCCAACAAGTACTGATGTAGCATTTGTTATGGCACCTATCAGTGTTATATATGTTGCGTGCACTGCGTTTGTTTAAATGGAGCCGCCATTTATTTTAATGGATCCATATCAATGATCACGCCATGAATGTCACACCATCATGTGTTAATGGGTGTGATAATGGCTGCTACATCTGTAAATATAAGATGAGTTTCTCAGCCAATTAGATGTAATACCGGTTAAACGCAATGGACATAAGTCTATTTTCAACCTCTATGTAACTATGTAATGTTTTGTAATTAGGCAATGCCTTCATTTACAAAAAGCCTGTTATGGCTATACTGTACTTCATAGACATTTGTGCAACCATCTCCAGGGTAGGGGGAGAGGGGAGAAGGAAGAGAGGGGTATTCCTTGAGGTGCGTTTGTGCTTCTCTGCATGGTGACTTCTAAAAAGGAAAAATAAAGAATTATATTATTATTCTACAATTACAAATAGCAAAGAATGTAATTATAACTGTTAATAATATTTATAAACTGTCTCCCTTAGTTTAAATTTTTATTACATCACAATATATATATATATATATATATATATATATATATATATATATATATATATATATATAAAAATAATATATATATATATATATATATATATATATATATATATATATACGGAAATAGCCATGTTAGTCCAGTTGCGAAAGTGCAGAATAAATGAGTTCTTCAGAATTAGTTGATACCTTTTTTATTTGGACTAACAATTTATGTCGTAGGACACACTTTCGAGAGTTTTCCTCTATTCCACAGGTCAGCGATATTGATATACAAAGGTTTCTATGACTTAGACAGAGATTGGAAGAAAAAAAAGGAAGAATAAAGAGCAGAGAGATGTACTGTATATGAGGTGGAGTGGGGAAGGCACTGGAAGGGTGTTAAAACAGAGATAAGGAAGGTGAGAATTGGGGATGGGGGCTGTACACCCACAGCGTGAAGAACACATATATATATATATATATATATATATATATATATATAAAGGAAAAAAGAGGAGAGAGCGCACGCCCATAGCGTATAAAAGTATATTTAATGAAAGGGAGGGGGGAGGGAGGGGTAAAAAACGCACTTACAAGAAGTACAATAAAATCAAGCATATGTGATAATAATCACCACCATCCGGTCTAACTGCAAGCTCTTGGGGCAGTCCCAGGCTCCGTTGGTGAAGGAGCAGCGTCTCAGCAGATTTCCAGGACTGATGTAAGTCATCCGGTCAAAATGCAGACTTTGGGGGCATTCCCAGGCTCCGTTGGCGAACGAGCAGCGTACCAGCAGTTTCCCAGGGCTGGTGTGCTGTGAATAGTCCCAGACAAAAAGTTCCGTATAGGTAGTGCCTGCAGCACTAGCGCTAGGATCAGTCCGCTCCTGTGCTGGATGTAGACTTCAATGTCAGTGCGTCTGACGTCACGATGCTCCCTGACGCGTTTCGTCAGTCTCGGCTAACTTTTTCAAAGGGATAACGTGAGGGGGGAGGTCCGGTATTATATACACACTCCAATGATGGTAATTGATGAAAAAACACCCCTACTCAGCTGCAGTCATTATCCGTGCTACCAACACTATAGAAAACATAATTACATAAAATACAGATATTTACCCTGAAAGAATTGGAGGAGATGATAAAATAAAACTAAGATATACATTCAATATCCAAGCTATATATATATTTATATATAACAATAACAAGAATGTTCAGGGCACTCAAAGGGAAAAAGTGATTACCCCCTGATGCCTGTGTTACTTCATTAAATTGTATTTTTTGAATTTGTGAGTGCTCCAGATTGTTTGATATCGGGTATTTATATATATACATATGAGATGTTTTTCCTGGTAAAACATATCTTTTATATTTAACACAGCCCAGTAATAATAGCTTTTAATGTTTAACCTTTACAGTGCGGCTCCAGGAGTGATCACATGAATATGACTGGCACCTGGATGCCAGCTTCCATCATGAGCCGCCAGCCCAATCACTAGCACATGCCTATGACATACCATGTACATCATTTGGATATTGCATTGGTTAAGGAGCGGAGTTATTTTCTTGCAACTGCTCATAGAAAACAGCAACACAAATTACACAGTAGCTTTATAGTTCAATTTTAATCTCTCTCCGACATGAAATGACTTAACACAGCATCTATGCAATCACTTCTGTATATGTGGATGAGTTGATTCTATAGAATGAAAATTGAAACACTGGTACTACATTTAGGCATAGATAAATGTTTTGGTTGCCCTCTCTGGATCCCTAATACCTCTTATTGGCAAAATGGATGCCTACACAGTGCAATCAAAACATTACATTTTCAGGACCTTTACCCACTGTTTGATATATTGGATAATAATTGGTGCAGAAAAGCCACTGTTTGTACTTCAGTACAGCTACATACCTGGCTTCTTCTCAAAATGTAACTAGAGTGCATACAGATATAGCCAGGCTACGAGGAGTTTTTTTTTCGGGTAGGGGTCTGTTAATATGAAATCAGTAACATACATTTTTACATTGTGGTAATGTACTGTATGTATAAACCCAGGGGAGGGGATGCAGCACCCCCGCGGCTCTAGTTCCATCCCCCATGGATGTAGCATTCCACTCCTTGCTTGACTGGATTCTCTCCTCAAATCCCAGCAGAATCCAATTCTCTGGCATCCTTCCTGACATTTTCAGTGACCATGCAATAGTGTACTGTGTAAGGAAAATTAAACCCTAAGCCCTAAAGTTCTCCTCACTAGAACATTAAGAAACTTTAACCCACAACAGTTTCTGGCTGACCTTACCAACTCCCCTTTTTACAGAATCGACTTAATTTCTTACCCTGATTCTACGCTCAACATTTTCCAATCCGAGTTCTTAAAACTCTGTGATGCCACAACAGGATCCATGGCCACATTGTAACGAGACAGGTAGGTCCTGCCCCAGAGTTAGGCGATGATCTTTCAAAGATCTGAAGTAGTTAAACCTGATTATTGAGGCACAAAAAGAAGCAAACTCGTCAACCAGGGCTGCTCCTTCCCCCCCCTCCCCCGTTGTCTCCCATGGTCCTGTCCCTGTCATGTAAGTCACGTTCGTCTTGACTGATGTGTAAATGTAGTATGTCAAGTTAGTCATATGTCTAAATGTTGCCCCAGATAATTTGGGAATGTTCAGTTAATTTATACTGTGGTATTATACAATGGTTTGTGACAAAATGTAAGAGTTGTAAAACCTAATAAAAATTGAAAGTTGAAAAAAACTCTGATGCCCATGCTCCACTACGCAGTATAAGAGTATGGGGGGCGGGAGGGGGCACCTTCCGTGTGTTACAACTGACCTTATAGCGCTCTACCATTTCAGGGATGCCTTGTGGAAAAGCTACAAAGTAACTGGCACTACCAAGGATCTTAATCACTACAGATGCCTGTGGAATATGTGCACAAGGCAAACAAGACATGCACAAGCACAATATTACTCTGACAATCTTCACCAGAATACATCAAATCCAGCTAAATTCTGGAAGGTTATCAACAATATATTCCAGCCTTCTAGCCATCAACAAACAAGTAATTTCATGAAGTAGGATATTACTCTGACAAATCCCACTGATATTGCAAATGCATTCAATGATTACTTTGTGGGGTGTGCTAATAACTTATTAGCATAACGCAACCCAAAACACAAACATGAACCTCATTCTGAGAGTATCCCTATAGCCCCACCCTCTCCCAACACTGCTCACAATTTTCAATTTGTCCCAGTATCTGAAGAGGAGCTTACACAAGCGCTCCAAATTAAAACTAAGCAGCCAATGTGGACTTGACTTACTGCAATCTAAGTTCCTAAGACTTAGTGCCCCAGACATTGCCAAACCAATTGCTTCCATAGTCAACTCTATTCTGTCTGCAGGCCATATCCCTAAGACCTGGAAAACTGCCAGAGTTGTCCAAATCTTCAAAAGTGGGGACAAAAACACTGTCTCAAACTACAGGCCAATCTCTCTTCTCCCAATACTATCCAAAGTCATGGGAAAATGTGTTCACTCCCAATTAAGCGATTACTACACCAAGACAAATTTCCCTAGCCAATTCCAATCTGGCTTTCGCTCCAAACACTCCACGGTAACTACCCTGCTAAAAGTTTGCAATGAAATCCAGTGTGGAATGGAATGGGACAACTCACTGGTGCAATATTTCTAGATTTTGCAAAGGCTTTTGATACTGTTGATCATGTTATCTTGCTTAACAAACTCCAGTGCTCTGGAATAGGGAAGCATGCTTTAAACTAGTTTCATTCCTATCTATCAGGTAGATCCCAACATGTGTCTATCTCAGGCTCTAACTCCAACCCCTTGGATATCACCTGTAGTGTCCCGCAAGGCTCTGTTCTGGGGCCCATACTCTTCTCAGTGTTCATCAATGATCTTCCTACAGCTTGTAAGGGAACTTCAATACACATGTATGCAGATGACACAATCTTATATGCACACAGCCCTAGCCTCTCCGACCTTGAACACATACTTCAATCTGACTTTTTGAGACTTGAAAATGTTATTTCCCAAAACAAACAGTTTTTAAACACTAAGAAGACTGTAACAATGGTATATGGGGACATATTATACGACCCGGCAACCCAAACCCACCTTAGCAAACTTGCTACTCTCTACAATTCAATATGCCGTTTTGTTCTCCAATGCACTACAACACACATCACTGCGAAATTGTTACACCGGTGCTGCCCGCAGACTAGACCCGTCCCCTGAGCTGAAGGGGGAAGTGGTAATACACGCACCCACAGCAAAGGGAGTGTGTCCGGAGTGTGGTATAAAGTGTTGCCAGGCCAGGTGTAGTAAGGTAGACAATACTTGCCGGTACCGGTTGTAGAGATAGAGTGAAGAATGCCTTGCCGAGGTCAGGGAGTGGAGAGCGGAGATAGGTCGTAGTCCAAGCCGTGTTCAAGGGGTTACCAGAGTGAGCGTTGTCCAAGGAGTGCCGAGATCGAGAGCCAGAGGGGGTAGTCGTACAAGCCGCGTCAGAACCAGTGAAAACACTGAGAGAATCCAGAAGTACTTCCATACAGAGACTATGTCGAGCAAAGACTGAGAGCAGAGAGGAGCTAGATAAAGCAGGAAGGTCCAATTAGGAACGGAGGCAGGACAGGAAGAGCTACAGGGAGACACTGTAGATTGGTGCAGGCATAACAGGCCAGGTGAATCTTGTTGGTAACCTGAGTATGCCCGTGCGGTGTGCGGGGGCGGAGCCTGAGGTCCGGGGGACGGGAAGAAGAGTGTGCAGAATGAGCGCACTCCGTAATCCATGTACGCGCGTGGACTGAGCCAGTGGATGGTGCAGGTGTGCGCGTGGGAGGGCGTGGGCATGCCCTGCGCTGAGCAGAGGAATCGCAGAGGGGAGTGATCCCGCGACGGTGGCAGGGACGGGGAGCCGCGGAGGCCGGTAAGGCAGGATTGTTTTGTGTGTCCAGGGACTCCCTGAGGGGAGAGAGTGCTGTGTGTGGGGAGCGCGGAGAACGCCGATTCCTGACAGAAATGCTCAAAGAACTAGATTGGTCATTACTTGAGTCTAGGCGCAAAGTTAATCTCTCCTGTCTTGCCTTCAAATACTTTCTGGGGAAGCTACCCGTCTATCTGAACAAGCTCCTCACCCCTACCACATGCAGCACTGAGATCTGAATCCAAAAGCCTGTTGATGGTCCCAAAGTTCAGCAAAGTATCTGGCCACTCCTCCTATTCTTACCATGCACCCCAAAACTGCAACAATCTACCGGAGACTCTCACAGCCACCACCAGTCTAAGTTCTTTCAAAACTAAAGCTGTCTCACATTTTAATCTGGTCTGTAACTCAGATAGTCCAGTGTAGTTTGTTGGATATATAAATGTTATGATAAATGTCCAGATACTCAATTATTCTTACAAACTGGTAAATTCAATAGTGATAAGGAGCAAATAGTTTTGCTCTGTGGGATCCCATGAGTTTGGCAATATAAATAACAATAATTCATTGAGTAGAGGGCATTGCTACTTTATCATAATGTACAGCATGTTACAGCTTGCTAGTGAGGAAAAGCATTCAGCATTTGTATTTTAAGCAAAGCCATCCCCTCAAAACGTTGCGTGCCAAATGCATCCATTGGGAGTTCTGCATATAAATTAAACATCACATTGCTTTCACCAGCCAGATTCCTAATACACGCCGCAGAATAACTAAGCAGAAACTTGTAGTCATGGATAACTTGGGTGAAAAAGAATGTTCTAAGTCTTTGAAGACTGCCCATAATTTATATTTTTGTAAAATTACTACTGGCTAAATTCCAGTTCGAAAAAAAGACTGAATTTCTCAACACAAGCTTTGTACGTTGAGATTGGTGCTTAGGTAGCTTTGGGAGCTTCCACTGTACATGTATAATTACTGTACAATTACTTTTTAGATATGTGTCAAATAAGGGTCATCGTCTGTAAAAAAAAAAAAAAACCCTCTCAACCTTTAAGACTTTGTGGCAGATATTATACAACCTTGGGCCCTTGCAGACGCACTTACCAGAACACCCTTCTGCAGATAACTTAGACGAGTGTCTGGTAATAATACACAACGAAGTAGAGTTACTGTATCTACAAAATGCGTAGGATTGTATTATTACCGGACACTCTTCTAAGTTCTCTGCACCGTGCTATTTATTCTATCTGAGGCTATCTGTGGGACTTTGAAAGTTTGCGGCGTCCCGTGGTGACGTCATCATTCCATCCTACCAATCCGGAGGTCTTGTGCTTCTCGGCGGACAAGCCGAGAGCTGCGGTGCAGGAGAGTTGTTCCAGCGTTACTTCTGTGTGCTCTGGTGGTTACCTTCTTATGGACACTTCTCTATTCTGACTGGATACCCACGGCTGCAGCGTGAGAGATCACTGACCGGACCGGAGGCTGTGTATGAAGAGGGTTCCCTACAAATCGAGTCATCTGTATCTTGAAGTGGTAATATGTACCCAGAACATGCCCTGCTTGTTTAACTTAACTTCTTGTATGTGCATTTATTACCTTTGAATTGTCACATTATATGTACTTTATTACCCTATGAGAGTCGTGCGCTTTGTTTTTTCTCTTTTTACATGTTTTTCTGTGTGATGTTGAGTCATCCACTTCAACAGGCAGCAGAAAGAATCTCCACTTATGAGTTAAGGTTTTGATGATATATTTTTTTAACCTTTGTTCACTATTTTTGGAACACTAATTTTGTGTCCCCATAAATCACATAGTGCACTGATATATTTTCTTTAAATTGATATATTTCACTTTAAGGATATATTATTTATTCACTTTATTCTTCACATTTAGTGCGCAGTTTCTTTTTTCTTTATCATGGATACATTATATTAGGTTAATGTATCCTGTATTTTGCAGCTCCTTTCTCATTGTGTTTAATTATATAATTACATAGTTACATAGTAGATGAGGTTGAAAAAGACATGCGCCCATCAAGTTCAACCTATGCTAAATTTAGGCAACAGATACTTTATTCTTTATTTGTACTTACAGTATATTGATCCAGGGGAAGGCAAACAAAAAAACAAGTGAAATATCAACTAAATATATCTTATAAAGGGAGAAATAAATTCCTTCCTTTTTCCAAATATTGGCAATCAGATTACACCATGAGCAACATCCTTCCTATGTTTACTTATTTGGTATATTCCTGTATACCATCACAGTCTCCATGGGTAATGAAATCCACATTTTAACTGCCCTTTCTTTAAAAAACCCTCTCCTTTGTTGCTGATGAAATCTTCTTTCCTCCAACCTTAAGGTATGACCCTGTGTCATTTGTACTGCTCTTGGGATGAACAGTTTTTTTTAAAGCTCCTTGTATTGTACCTAAATATATTTGTATCCCTTGGAGATGATGTCACATCCTTCACCAAAAAAAAAAAAAAGAGGCGGGCACATGATACAGCGTCAAATCAGATTGGAGCTATACCATCTGACCTAAAAATGTGACGTCACAGGCCATATTTAAGGCCTTGACGCCTCATTTTACATCAGGAAGCCGACGTGACAACATCGTGTTGTGGATTTAACATGGAGAATTGTGGATTAACAGATGAAGATAGAAGATTACAGAAAATAAAAAAATTATTACAGATGAAGGTGATAGAAGATCAAAGAAAGAAGCATTTTGTTATCTTCAAGGTGGATGGCGTTGGATTGTCTTTGATGACGTCACTCACAGGGACCACTCGAGGACCCCAAGACACCCACGGGGACCACCTGGAGGCCCACAGACACTCGCTGGGACCACCCGTGGACCCCCGCTGGTCTCTGGTAGCAATCCTGTGTAAAAAAATATAAAATCTGGTTTGATGTGGGGGCACAGGGGGTGGATGGGTTGTGTATTGGTGTTTAGTAAAACCTGCTATTGTGCCTTAACCCCTTTGTTGCCTTAGCAGCTATCCGCAAAGGTCATGAAGCTGCTGTAATGTAATTTTTTATTATTAATGTGCAGGATCAGAGGGTCTCCTGAGCTGAACCGCATTGATTTCAGTCTCGGGGACCCCCTGCTTCCCGAGATACAGGCCACATTATGGGGTGCCTTTATCTCCTATGCATTTAAATGTCCCGCGTCACGTGACCGTGAGAATAAAATGCATAGGAGATACCAGTACCCCATAACGGGGCCTGTATCTCGAGAAGCAGGGTTCCCCGAACCTGAAATCAAAACAGTTCTGCTCCGGAGACCCCCTGCTCATCTACACTAGTAATAAAACGTAAATTAAAAAATATATTTTCTGGCGAGATTTGTGCAGAGAGAGGCGGCTCTCTCTCTCTCTCTCTGCAGCAGAAAGAACTTGTTGGGTGAGCCCTTTTCAGAGGGGAGATCTTCAAGTCGCCGGCTACTTGCCCATTGGTGTTCGGGGCTTTCTGCATACCGTGGTAGCAACGCTGTCCAAAATGGCTATTTAAAAACGCTGTCGATTTTGTTTTATCAGAGCTTAGTGCATAGGCCCCTTAGTCTTTTTTGAACCCATGTATTATGTTTTTGATAATTTATTTAAAATAAGACCATTGTATGATCACTGTTACTCTACTGTTCCTGGACTTGAATATGTGTTATTACATGTACAGTACATTGTTTGATATTACCAAATCCAGTATAATTTGGGTCATGAAATTGTCTTTAAACAACCCCAAAACCCTGTTTCCTTTCATTGTAATGCTAATCTCATTGCCCCTATATACAGTATGTCTGGATAATTAAAATCACTATTATGCAAACATGATCTAGTTGTGATGAATTCTTCATTTGCAAAAGTATTTTGGCTTCATCTCTCTCACAGATATGTTGTGGTTTATAACATATCCCTACAAACATTTTCCTTCTACTTTTATGTCCCCTGCTAATTTCTATCCATTTTCATTATTTCCTTCATAAACATTTTCCCTTATAATAGGTTTTAGGTCTGGTTTAACATATAAACATACAGTACTCCACCTCCTTTTCTATTTGCTCGGAAAAGGGAATAATCCTAAAAATTAACTGCATTTAAGGTTTTGTCCAGTCTGTGCTACTGCTATCTTATCTGGTCCTGTTTTTCTACTCCAATTGTATTTAGTCTTTAGAAGTTTTTGTAGTATTATCTGCAATTAATATGGGTGTCTCCCTGCTAGCCAAACTCCACCCCCCCATCATTCTGCCTCCATGACTCCTAGCTATTTCCCCATTGTTATATTTTCTATTTAGTTCGTTATCTGTTTCTTGTACCTCACCATCTTTCCTGTCCCTGTTTTGTATATGTACTAATAGTTACTTTGCCCGGGCCATTATACATTTCTACGGGGTATTTTACCTACTTGGAGTATTTAGGAGTACTCCTCATCTAAAGGATTGCCTTTTCTCTCTCTTCACATTCTAATAAAGATTAAATAAAACATGTTTTCTGACACACACACACACACACACACACACACAGGGCCGCCAACAGAAATTGTGGGGCACGGGACAAACATTTTAAGCAGCCCCTCTGTGTCGGCTGTATCTCTCTCCCTTCCGTCTCACTCTCCTGCCTCGCATTATTTCTCTCCCCTGCTTCTCACTCTTAGGCTGCGTCCATGGAAGGACAGGCAGCGCTGAGCCGTGCAGACGCTCCGCGCTGAGCCCCTGCATCCTCAATGAGGATGTCTTGAGAAGGGGCTCACGCGAGCGTCTGCAGGCGTGCTGAGGAGTTGGGTTTTTCAGCCGACAGCCAATGCTGTTTTTCAGCGCGCTGTCGGCTGAAAACCTCCAATCACAGCAAAGCAGCATCAACGTCACGGCGTCATGATGTCGGCGCCGTGACATTAACGTTGGAGCATCGTGGGCTAATGGCCCAGCGACATCACGGACCCGCCTCCCGATCGCGCACGCTGGCACGTCTGCCAGTCCATGAGATCGCTACTGACCGGGCAGGCGAGCCTCAGCGTCAGCGTGGAGGAGTGCGGGCTGAGGCTCTATGGACACAGCCTAACTCCCTCTCTCCTCTCCCTCCGTCAATCACCCCAAGCTCACTGATTCCCTCCCCCCCACATAATTCCCCCCACAAGATATATACCAAAACACTTCCCACCCACCAAATGCAAAAAACTTCCCACCCCCAAATACATAAAAAAAAAATCCCACCCCCTCAAATATATACAACCCCCCCAAATGCATACAAAAAACCCACCTACACAATACATATTAAAAAAAAAATACATATAACTATATATATATATATATAATTAGTGATTAAAAATAAATTCCCAATATATTCCATATTATAAATCTATCTACTCATGTGTGAATATAACAGTGTGTGTAATTAATTATAATAATCTATAGTGAATTACATAGTGTAATAATAAGAAAACGTACATCCAGACATAATATAATAAACGGTTACAAATACATCTGTACGACATATGTTCATTATCTCTCTATTATGACATCCAACTTTAGTACAGATTTAAAGTAGAGTCTTTGCTCTATACATATGTCCATTTATATATACATGTAGCTTGTTCAGTAGTATTATTGAATATATGTATAATTCATGGCCCACAGTATGTAAGCTCTAAGTACTCTATTGATACTCAAACAAATAGAGGGGAGTTAGTATCATATTGGTTAATACTAGACATTATATATATCAGTCACCTTAAAGTTTGCATTTTTAGTGGAACTGTGGTCTATAGGAATGGAAAAAGGGGAAATATTGGGGGGTCAATATCGTGAATGGTTAAATATTGCACCATGCAAAAATAGATAGATGGATAGATAACATACCTTTGGGTCAACTGCAAAGAGTGCGTAGGAATTGTACTCTGGAACACACTTATCATGAACAAGCCCATGAACTGATGGCTAAATTCATTGAAAGAAAATAGAAAAAGGAGGTGGTAGACACAGCTTACCATAAAGTAACACAAATGGAAAGAAAAGAATTATTAACATATAATTCTACCAGGGAACAAGGCAGGAAAGGAGAGAAAGATAAGATCTCAATCCCATTTGTTACGAGATACAATGAATCTTCACACCACATTAGGAAAATATTCCATAAACATTGGAACATTCTTCATCAAGATCCAATGTTGCAACAAATATTGCCGAAAAATCCTGAAATTATTTTCACAAAGGCCCCAAACCTAAAGCAAAGACTGGCACCAAGTTGCCTAAAGAAAGAGTGTATCAAACCAATAAGTGTAGTTAATGGTTTTTTCAAATGCCAAACATGTAGAGGGTGTAAGATTAATCCGAACACACAAAAGTCTTTCAAAAAAATAAGATCACACGTAACACAAGAGGAGTTTGTAATAAAAGACTTTATTGATTGTAACTCCACCTACGTGATCTACATGTTACAATGTCCATGTGACAAACAATACATAGGGAGAACAACAAGGAAATTGAAGTTGAGGATAGCAGAGCACATAAAGAATATTGAGCGAGGGTTTATGCAGCACAGTGTGTCTAAACATTTCAAGGAACACCACGACCAAAATCCCAATGGGTTAAAATTTTTGGGAATTGATCAAATTCATCCCAATTGGAGGGGGGGGAACCAGGTCATCAAAATTTCACGACAGGAAACGTTTTGGATTTATACCATGAAAACACTCGTTCCAAACGGTATGAATATCGATATAGACCTGGGATCCTTTTTAAAGGACTAACACACACCCCCACAACCTCTCTGTGTGCTCTGCTTCAGAAATATCTCACCCTGTGTATTATTGGACATTATAAATATGGTTTGGTTCTTTATTCCAAAACAATACCAACCTCTAGGTTGATAATTGGAGGCATATGTTATTATACTGAAAGTACTCAATAATGTCGTCGTGAGTTCTAATTGATCTCGTGAAGAGGTATTGTGTGTATTATGCAATATTGTTGTAAACATGTGATATAAGATATACAATCTTTGCTTATAATTAAGAAAGGGTGGTGAAGTTGTTAGGTGGATAACATCCATTTGAATTCTCTAGAACCTGGTTTAAGAAATGTTATTTTATAGGGTGTACTATGCCTCTGGTTGGATAGTCTTGCATTATGCTTTATTTAAACCATTCATGATGTAGATCCACCAATTATTTTTGCATGGTGCAATATTTAACCATTCACGATATTGACCCCCCAATATTTCCCCTTTTTCCATTCCTATAGACCACAATTCCACTAAAAATGCAAACTTTAAGGTGACTGATATATATAATGTCTAGTATTAACCAATATGATACTAACTCCCCTATATTTGTTTGAGTATCAATAGAGTACTTAGAGCTTACATACTGTGGGCCATGAATTATACATATATTCAATAATACTACTGAACAAGCTACATGTATATATAAATGGACATATGTATAGAGCAAAGACTCTACTTTAAATCTGTACTAAAGTTGGATGTCATAATAGAGAGATAATGAACATATGTCGTACAGATGTATTTGTAACCGTTTATTATATTATGTCTGGATGTACGTTTTCTTATTATTACACTATGTAATTCACTATAGATTATTATAATTAATTACACACACTGTTATATTCACACATGAGTAGATAGATTTATAATATGGAATATATTGGGAATTTATTTTTAATCACTAATTATAGACAACCAAGATTTGTATTAATTTTGGGTGATCGAATAGAGAACACGATATTATTGTCACTTTATTTATAAGTTTGTATAAATGTACACATGTGCCATAAATGGCAGGAGAGCTAAAATAGAGTATAAGAAAAGTTACTTGTCTCTAAAAAAACCCTCCCCCATCCCCTTACAAAGATAAAGATAACATAGACAAATAAAATATTTGATTTACAGATATTTGGGACATATCCCAAAGTTATGGACTATGAGTAAAAAAATCAGAGCTCTTTTTGACAAACAAACACTTACATCATACGATCCACATATAGGATCTTATTAATACCTAATCATAATATAATCCAATCCTCTAAATTATCTGTAAGGCACCTTGAACACAATTATATAGTTTACTTATCCAACTACATTTGGATGATTTTTGGACCAAAACAGATGCCCCTCAGAAACACAGACATAAATGAGCTGTATGACATCATTACCCCTAGGTTAAATGTTAGATACATAACTAATATAACTAAATGTATATAACTAATGATCATCCCCTATCCTTCAGATCAATTTTTGTAATACTATGAGCTGTTTACACATAAACTATCTGGTTGGAGTAAATTATTCCATATGCTTCAATTTTAATATATGTGTTGTTAAGTTACATGTGTATTTCTTATATGTATATGTGTAGCACCAGTATGTTGCATTGTGTTGTTAAGTTACATGTGTATTTTTTTATATGTATATGTGTAGCACCAGTGTGTTGCATGGTTTATATAAAGTATATGCTTTGTGTGTTTAAAAATCTTGTTTACGATCATTCAGTAAAAGACAACAGACGCAGTGTTAGGAGCTGCTATATGCAGCGACTTTAATTGTTAGACACTGTTGAAATAACAACCAATTAAGTCAATTAAGTTTGAGCCAATCGATTTCGGGGAGGTACACATAAATACCCTGGTAGGGATTAGTGAGGTATTAGCAGCCCCTGACGAAGCCCGCTGGGAGAAACGTGTAGGGCCAGCTTGGACTAGCAGCAGTGAAGGAGAGACGCCGAGGAGCCTGTTTGAATTATTCACGAGGAGTTCCGGCATTTGATTCCCTGCATAGACAGATTGTAACATCGCGAGAGCCGGGCCGCGTCACACGCAGCGTCACACGCCACGCTCGATCACGTGGTACGGAAGTGGCAGAGACTGCGGAGAGGACTGGGAACCGGCTAATCTACACGAGTGTGAGAGACTCGCTAAACACTCTCTACTGCCTGTTATTGTCTCACAGAATGTGAGTTGATTACCTTATTTTAAATAGTCCTTTTAGATTAAAAAGGTTTTACACTATCTTGCTCCCTTCCATTTCCCCCCCCCTACCCCCTCCCTCCTTCTCCCCCCCCCCTCTTGTGAGATTCTCCCATAGTGTGACTTGAGTACCTGAGACGAGGAACACCTGGAGTATCTGCAGCTGATTACCTGTAAAGAAAAATTTCGGAAGATCCAGCAGTTTGCAGACAAGCAGCTTACAGCTACGTTCGTGAGTCCCTGAGAGGACTACAGGCTCTTACTTATCCGATCAGTGTAAACACATATCTTACCATCCTAATATTTATGTATATATAGATATACTGCCCTATGATCCCCCCTTTTTGTGTTTTCTCTCTTCCTTGTCCCAATTGCGCTTAGGTCACTCTTCTACAGATCTCCAAGGCGGTGATTGTGGAGCCGCAGACCTAAACTAGCTGCAGTGTGTAGGGTTAGAGGTGAACCAGGGTATGTACCCCATTCTTAACATTGGCCTTATATAGTGGTGTGTATATTTTCCCCCACAGGAACAAACTGTTTAGATTTGCGCTGTGTGTTTCTTCTATATACGTATCTTTCCACTACACATATAGCAGCAGTCTATACTGAGTTCTTAATGGCCACAGCTATGGATCATGAATCCATATTCTATATGAGGAAGCATAGAGGCACTGACTCTGAGGACATATTCTCAGACGATCTAAGATTGGAGAGCGTAGCAGGAGATGATGAAGATCTAGACTCCATGTTTCTTAAATTAGAGAGACTAATGGTCAAAGACACCAAGGCTTACTGGGAAGTCATAACATTAGAGCAATATATTGCTGTTGAGAGGATCCCAAGAGGTCTGAGGATTTTTAAAGATCCAACCTCAGATCAAGATGATGCAAAATTTATGAAGGAGTGGAACAATATCTTAGATTTGGCATCATTCGAATTAATGAGATTACTTATAAAACAAAGGAACAGAAGTCTAGTTATATTAGAAACAGACATTGTTACTATAGAGAATAAATTGAATGAATTAGACAAAACTGAAAAACACAAAGATATTGAGAAAAAAGTTAAACAGAGAACTGATAAAATTGAGAAAGATACGAAGTTATCTAAACAAAGGAAGTTTAGAAGAGATAAGGAGGATTATGTGAATAACTGTTATAGATCATGGAAAACAAACCAGAAAGAACCCAAACAAGAAAGCAAAGGGTCCAATCTAAACGACACACAACAGGGACATCAAAATGTCGAGGGGAATAGATACTATGGTCCAAACACCAATAAATACTATCATAAAGATAACAGACCCTGGAACAAAAGCAAATATTATCATGATAGAGACCGACGAGGGTCCAATAGCTATAGAGGGGGGAACTATAGTTGGAAAGGGTACAGTAATAAATCAAATCAGAGACAAGAACACTGTCCAAAGGAGAGAGAGAGAGAAGAGGTTTTTGAGGAGGAGGTAAAACCATCCACTTCAACCTCCTCTTTTTTAGAGAGGAAACAGCAAAGAGAAAAACCAGGAGAGACTCAAAAGATCCAATCACAAGTGAGGGAAGAGAATAAATCACACACACCCCAAAAGAGGAAAATAGAAAGCCCACACCAAGAGGAACGAGAGGAGGGACAAAAGCCGCCAAAAAACCATACACATAGAGGGTGATATGAGAGGTATATTTAATCTAAGTGACATGATTTTGACAAAGACCAAACTAATGTGTTACATAAAGGGCTGGCATTTGCACCCACAAACAAAATCAATACTTTTAATACATATATTGATTTGAGCAAATTTGCACGCAACCTTACTCTTAAAAAATATTTTCTCAAACAAAATGTTACTCATGAAGTAACCAGAAATAATATCACCACATGTGAACGACTCGTACATTCGCCCTGTAGAAAGAATTCAATCTTCTACCCTAGCTATCTAAAGGGAGGGCATATAGACACATTCACGAAGTTGGTACAAGAGGACATAGAAAAACTGGGTAAAGACAAAAAAATTAGAACTGTAAAAAATCTAACAAAGAAAGAACTAGATGCAGTAAAAGAATTGTCGGATAGAAATGACATAGTCATTAAACCAGCTGACAAGGGGGGGGGGGGTGGCAATCTTAAATAGGAGCTACTATGACAACGAATCTCATAGATTATTAGGGGATGTGGTTACGTATAAAATACTACCAAATAATCCCACTGACCAATTCAAAAGGGAGTTATTAGAACTACTAAATCAAGGTTATAAAGATGGAATCCTTGACAAAATAGAATGGGAATATTTGAACATTGAGTCCCCAAGGATTCCAATCTTTTACCACCTGCCAAAACTCCACAAAGATGCCACCAACCCCCCCGGACGTCCGATAGTTTCAGGAATAAAATCCCTCACTGCCAACCTTTCGGGATATATAGATATATTCCTCAAAAATTCAGTCAAAAAATTAAAGAGCTATGTTCAGGATAGTATTCAAGTACTCAATATAATCCAAGAAATGGTGTGGAGCGAGTCATATGTACTAGTTACGTGTGATGTCAGCTCTCTGTATACGGTCATAGACCACAAACAGGGGTGCCTTGCAGTAGAGGAAATCCTTACACAAGGAAAGGAATTGGATCCACTGCAGATCAGATTCATAGTGGATTGTATAGCTCACATTCTTACCCACAACTATTTTTGGTACGACAATCAGTACTATCTACAAATTAGGGGTACTGCCATGGGTACCAGATTTGCTCCAAATTATGCCAACAACCTTATGGGAATGTGGGAAGACAAATACATCTGGTCTGGGCATGAGTATGGAGCAAATCTGGTATCCTGGCATAGATATATTGACGACATACTATTTATCTGGGACGGTAGCCTAGAGCTACTTGATAACTTTTTGGTACAACTAAATAACAATCCCTATAACCTTAAATTCACTAACAAGTTCAGTAAAGACCATATAGAATTTCTAGATTTGTCGATATATGTCCAAAATGGAGCACTAGAAACTAAGACCTATGTGAAAGAGGTGGACTGTCATAATTTTTTAATGGGAGATAGTGGCCATCTAGATAGATGGATAGATAACATACCTTTGGGTCAACTGCAAAGAGTGCGTAGGAATTGTACTCTGGAACACACTTATCATGAACAAGCCCATGAACTGATGGCTAAGTTCATTGAAAGAAAATACAAAAAGGAGGTGGTAGACGCAGCTTACCATAAAGTAACACAAATGGAAAGAAAAGAATTATTAACATATAATTCTACCAGGGAACAAGGCAGGAAAGGAGAGAAGGATAAGATCTCAATCCCATTTGTTACGAGATACAATGAATCTTCACATCACATTAGGAAAATATTCCATAAACATTGGAACATTCTTCATCAAGATCCAATGTTGCAACAAATATTGCCGAAAAATCCTGAAATTATTTTCACAAAGGCCCCAAACCTAAAGCAAAGACTGGCACCAAGTTGCCTAAAGAAAGAGTGTATCAAACCAATAAGTGTAGTTAATGGTTTTTTCAAATGCCAAACATGTAGAGGGTGTAAGATTAATCCGAACACACAAAAGTCTTTCAAAAAAATAAGATCACACGTAACAAAGGACGAGTTTGTAATAAAAGACTTTATTGATTGTAACTCCACCTACGTGATCTACATGTTACAATGTCCATGTGACAAACAATACATAGGGAGAACAACAAGGAAATTGAAGTTGAGGATAGCAGAGCACATAAAGAATATTGAGCGAGGGTTTATGCAGCACAGTGTGTCTAAACATTTCAAGGAACACCACGACCAAAATCCCAATGGGTTAAAATTTTTGGGAATTGATCAAATTCATCCCAATTGGAGGGGGGGGAACCAGGTCATCAAAATTTCACGACAGGAAACGTTTTGGATTTATACCATGAAAACACTCGTTCCAAACGGTATGAATATCGATATAGACCTGGGATCCTTTTTAAAGGACTAACACACACCCCCACAACCTCTCTGTGTGCTCTGCTTCAGAAATATCTCACCCTGTGTATTATTGGACATTATAAATATGGTTTGGTTCTTTATTCCAAAACAATACCAACCTCTAGGTTGATAATTGGAGGCATATGTTATTATACTGAAAGTACTCAATAATGTCGTCGTGAGTTCTAATTGATCTCGTGAAGAGGTATTGTGTGTATTATGCAATATTGTTGTAAACATGTGATATAAGATATACAATCTTTGCTGATGTAGCCAGGTCCCCCCTCACGTACTCACCCCCCTCCTTCTAGCACGCGAGCCGCGCGTGGTTGTAATTGCGGCCGGTTGCTAGGGAAGCGGGCGGGCCGGTTGCCGGGGACGCGAGCGGGCCGGTTTCCGGGGACGCGAGCGGGCCGGTTGCCGGGGACGCGATCGGGCCGGTTGCCGAGGCCGCGATCGCGTCGTTAGGGTCCCGGCGGCTAGCGGAGCCGGGCGCCGCCATTGAAAGATAGCTCGCGCATGCGCAGTTAGAGCAGGTGCGGGAGAACTCCAGTCAGCTCGCGCATGCGCAGATGTAAGCCCGCGAAGCCCTAGCCTACCAGGGAAGGTATTGGCCAAGGACTACAGATACCAGGAGCATTAGGGAACCCCATGTGACGCCAGGGAGCCAATAGGGCTGGAGGAGCTCCCTGCTTGCAGGGAATAGATACTTTTCGCGGGGTTTTTGCACACGTCAGTTGGTGACCGGAGCAGCTAGGGGAAGGAGGTAGGGTGCAGGAGTTAGTGACTCTCTGCACTAGGCCAGCAATTCCCCTAGGCCCCAGATAGCCCTGAGTCATCTTAGTGAAGTATTGTAGGGACAGGCCCTAAGTTAGGGATCAGTCCCATTAGCTATTGGAGAGTAAGAATTTGCGTGCCTTGCGGAGCAAGCTGGACTGTTATCAGGGTGGGATCGCCCCTGAGGGATTATCCTGTGTTGGAGCCGGACCTCGTGCAGGAACTCGCCTAGACCCTTTGAGAAGTCCGTTGCAGGTCCGAGCACAGGAGTGCTCGGCAGGTAACCCACACCCTCACGTGCACCAACAAGGCCTATCAACAGACATAGTGGCTGCGCAGTCACACACATACACTGGTTTATGACTTGGGAGTACGAGACATTGGGTTGGGGTTACTGGGCCTGGGAGGGATCTCTTTGTACCAGCGTTAGCGTCCGCCGTGGCGCATAGGTAGAGTGGTGTGATAGGCTGTGATTAGTGTCTCCTCTAGAGAGGGACAAGTGTTATATGAAGTGTGTTATTGTGTTCCCAACTAAAAGCTCTTTGGTTATCTCACACATGTGTATTTGGTTATTGTGATTGTCCTGCGAGGAACCCCTCCCCCTCTGGTGGGAGCCATCGCAGGTGGAGGCGCTGCATCGTATGTGAATACCCCTAATATAATTGCCCCAGGTTCCCGTGGCGGAAGCTCAGCCCTCCTGTGAGCCAACAGGTAATGCACCACACCTGAGTAACCTTGTATGTTCCTGCACCCACACAGTGTAATCTGCGATTGGGGGGGGGGAAACCCGTTACATTTGGAGGCGCTGCTGAGATCTTAGACCTGGGGTGCCCTGTTCCATTTTTTTTTCTCTTTTTCTCAAAATGTCACCCCCGTTACCGTCCCCGTCTCGCTCTGAAGTGCGCGACTGGGCCATGGAGCTACAAGTGCCGCCGCTTCACACGCTCGCGTTGAGCCGGGTCCCTGTTGATACGCCGTCCTCTAAACCTGGGGATGAAATCCGAATGCTAGCTCAGGCACTCCTAGAATTAGGGCCGTCCCGATCCGAAGCTCAGACCTCACAACAGTATCGCAAGCTAAAAATCTTTTCAGGAACCAAGCCGACCCTGATGGGCGAAGAGGCGTTTGACACCTGGAGAGAATACACGTCTCAGGTTCTAGAAGAGTGGACGTGCTCTGAGCCGGTGAAGCGACAACGCATAATGGAATGCTTACGCCCTCCCGCATCTACCACCATACAGATGGCTAAAGATCAGCACGCGGACGTCACCGCTCATCAAATGCTAGAGACTCTTGTGCGGGCCTATGGGCGAACCGAGGACATAGGGCAATTGATGAAGCGTTATTTCAATCTGTGCCAGAAAGACGGGGAGGAGCTATCTGATTTCCTACAGCGGATCCAAGCAGTCTTGTGGGAGATGCGAAAAAGGAAGAGTATTACGGCCGCCGAAGTGGACGAATACTGCCGTAACCAATTTCTGAGAGGAGCTCTACCCGAACATCATATTGTAATTATGATGAAGCGCTCAAAGAACACGAGGCCTACGCCCGGTTGCATACTCCCACCAAGGTTAAGGAGTCTTCCACCCGTGACCCTGCTAAGGCCGCTGGGGCCAAGGCCAAGACAACCCCAACCCAGGACGTGGAGGTCGCAACTAAGGACTCAGCCTCTAAAGCTAGAGCCACCCGTAAGCCATCTTCCCCGCCTAGGGGCCGCTCTGGGCCCAGAGACCTCCTCTGCTATACCTGCGGTAAGACGGGCCACTTCTTCCGTGATTGCCCAGAAAGGGAGGACCTCCCCGAAGACAACACTCCCGACCGAAGGAACACAGCCCGGTCGATGGTATGCAGAGTACAAACCGCCGGGTCTGACGAGGAGACCCCTCAGGGAACCACCGAGGCCCCTGCGGATGCCGACGCAGGGGGTGACGCCACCAACCGGGAAGATTACAGCCAAGTAGGCCCTGCAGCTATCGTACCGGTGTTACTAGAAGGGATATATGCGTCGGCTCTACTGGACACGGGGTCACAGGTGACCATTATATACCGCCCGTTCTATGAACAGCACCTCCGACACTGCACCCTGAGAGTGGCCGAACACGTGACCGTACGGGGGCTAAGTAATGAAGACTACCCCATCGATAGGATTGTAAAGGTTCAAATGGAAATACTCTAGCTGAATACCGGCAAGAGACACCCCATGCATGTGGCGGCCTTGGTGTGTCTGGAGCCCCAAGACCAGTGCAAGTACCCGATCATCTTGGGCACCAACGCTGACATAGTACAAGCAGTGATCCGGGCATATCTGAAAGAGACTAACGAGCTGCCGCTAGCCACCGCTCTCCTAGATCCAGTCCTGCGAGAAGAGTGCAACCGGGTATATGCCCTGGAGCGCCATGGGGATCTCTACAACCGTCAACGGGGACTGACGACCATATTACCAGGGGGAGTGCAAAAGATGGACGTCTGGTGTTGTTATCCCGAACGAGATAAGAGCGACCAGCTGTTCTCTCTGGAGAATGCGCCTGAAGAAGAAGAGGTCCAGAGAGGGTATAGGGTACTACCCGAAGTGAGGGAGTGGACAACCAAGATCCCACTCCGAACCCACGTGTATGTCCAGAACCTCTCCCCCTTCCCGATGGAATTTGATGCAGACCAGAAGTTAGGTTGCATATATCCAGTCAGCCCTGTAGAAACCACGCCTCAGGTGAAGGCGGTGGCCGTGGATGAACGGTTAGTCAAGCTGGACTTCAACTTCGGTGAGTCGACACTGTCCAACCAGTGGAAGGAGCGGCTGACAACCCAGTTGAATCGACGACGACAGGTGTTCTCCACGAGTGAGATGGATGTGGGGTGCAGTCGCAGCGCCAAACATGCCATTCGTCTGAGTGATGTCACCCCGTTCAGAGAACGCTCTCGTCGCATCGCCCCACGGGATGTGGACGATGTAAGGAACGTCATTCACGATATGGAAGATGCCGGGATTTTGACGGAGTCTCGGGGGCCCTACGCATCACCCATAGTGGTAGTGCGTAAAAAGAACGGATCCGTACGACTGTGTGTCGACTATCAAACTCTGAACAATCGTACAATACCGGATCAGTACAACCTTCCGCGCATTGAAGAGATACTGAATGCGCTGAATGGAAGTCAGTGGTTTAGCGTGCTCGACCTCCGATCCGGGTACTATCAGGTACCTATGAATACGGAAGATCAGGAGAAAACAGCTTTCGTCTGCCCATTGGGATTCTACCAATTTACACGTATGCCCCAAGGTATATGTGGGGCGCCCGCTACTTTCCAACGGCTGATGGAAAAGACTATCGGGGACATGAGCCCGCGGGAGTGTCTTGTATACCTGGATGACATCATCGTCTTCGGAAGCACTCTGGAAGAGCACGAAGAGCGATTACTCAAAGTGATAGACCGTCTGGGAAACGAAGGATTGAAATTGTCCCTAGACAAGTGCCGGTTTTGCCATACCTCAGTAACCTACGTGGGACACATCGTGTCCGCCCAAGGGATCGCAACCGACCCCGCCAAGGTAGAAGCAGTAGTGAACTGGCCTCGTCCCGAGAATGTCACGGAGCTGCGATCCTTCTTGGGGTTCTGTGGGTATTACCGTCGCTTCGTGGAAGGGTACTCTAGTAGAGCTAAACCCCTGAACAGTCTGTTGAAGATATATCCCTCAGAGACCGGGAGGAAAGCTGTATCGGCACGCCAACCGTTTGGTGATAAATGGATGCCTGAGTGCGAGCAGGCCTTCCTGGAATTGAAGAAGTGTCTAACTGAGGCACCGGTGCTTGCGTATGCTGACCCCAAACAGCCTTACGTTCTACATGTGGATGCCAGTCTCAATGGACTGGGTGCCGTCCTGCATCAGAAGCACCCTGAGGGCCTTCGGCCTGTAGCCTACATCAGCCGCAGCCTGACACCCAGTGAACAGAGATACCCCGTCCACAAGCTGGAATTTCTGGCTCTCAAGTGGGCTATCACCGAGAAGCTCCACGACTACCTGTATGGTGTTACCTTCGAAGTAAGGACGGATAACAATCCCCTCACTTATGTCAACACCTCGGCTAAATTAGACGCCGCTGGACACCGCTGGCTGGCCGCTCTAAGCAGCTACCGGTTCACCATGAAGTATAAGCCGGGACCCTTGAATATAGGGGCTGACGCCCTATCCAGACGACCAGGGTTAAGTGCTAATCCTGATGACGAGGAATGGGAGGAAATCCCAGGACCCGGAGTGCGAGCTATGTGTAGCATGGTCGCTATCGTCAACGACCAAGTGGCCTTTTCAGAATTAAGAGTGGCCGACTCAGTGGGATGCCGGTCGCAGGCTGTCCCAGCCGCCTACTGCGACCCAAAAGGGATGAACATCACGCATGACAAGGTGTTACGGTGGAAGGATCTAGTAGACTACCAAATACGAGACCCGGTCGTTAGTATCATCAGGCGAGCCGTTGAAAAGCAGAACCCAGCCCTTCTGAAACGCGCACCCAATGACTTGGTGGCCTTGCTCATGCGGGAATGGGACAAATTCGAGATAGACAATTGCTTACTCTATCGGGTGGTGCAATACCACAACCACCCGGATAGGCGACAACTAGTCCTCCCTAAGAACTTACAATATCTGGTGTTGAAGTCTCTACACGATGATCATGGACACCTGGGTATAGACAAGACTTTTGGGCTGGTCAGAGATCATTTTTTTTGGCACAAGATGTGAGAGGCCGTCGAACGTCACTGTCGCCGCTGTACTAGGTGTATACAGCGCAAGACTCTGCCTACACGAGCAGCCCCCATGGGCCATCTAAAAAGTTCGGGCCCCATGGACCTTGTGTGTATGGACTTTCTGTGCATTGAGCCTGACAGCCGGGGAATATGCAACGTGCTAGTCATCACGGACCATTACACCCGGTATGCTCAGGCCTTCCCCACTAAAGATCAGAAAGCCATCACCGTGGCAAAAATATTATGGGAGAAGTACTTCGTGCACTACGGTCTCCCCAACCGCCTGCACTCCGATCAAGGGCGGGACTTTGAGAGTACTTTGATCAGAGAGTTACTCAAAATGCTGGATATCACCAAGTCTCGAACAACCCCGTATCACCCCGAAGGAGATGCACTGCCCGAGCGCTTTAATCGAACCTTACTGGATATGCTCGGAACACTACAGAGTGCTCAGAAAACTGAATGGAGCTGACACGTAGAGGCCCTGGTGCATGCGTACAATTGCACTAGACACGAATCAACGGGATTCTCCCCCTACTTCCTCATGTTGGGCGAGAGGCAAGACTGCCAGTGGACATACGTCTTAGAGTTTCGACAGATGGGATACACAATGCTACCCATTTTAAATACGTACAAAGACTCAAAGACAGTTTACAGAAGGCATATCAACAAGCTGAGAAGGCTACAGTTAAGTTGAACGCTGACAACAAAAGGCGATACGACCATAAGGTCAGATATCGGGAACTTCGTCCTGGGGATGCGGTATTGCTTCGGAATTTGGGAGTCCCGGGAAAGCACAAATTGGCCGACCGATGGAGAGACGGAGTGTATGAAATAGAATCCCAGATGCCGGGCCTCCCGGTCTATCGCATCAAAGACACTGATGGCCGGGTAAAGGTATGGCACCGCAATCATCTTCTCCCCATTCCACAAGTAGAAGATGAAGAGACAGAGATACTGGCCACACCGCTCAACGGTGAGTCCGAGTCGTCAGAGATGGGTCAAGAGACTGTCAATAATGAGACTCACTCTGAAACTTCTGAGGATCCTATGGAGGGACCCTCTCAAAGGGACTTTCCCACAGAAGGGGCATCTCCTGGAGGAGCTACGGGTAAAGGGCCCCGTAGGCCAATGCCTACTAAGGTGGCCCCAACGGGCCAGCCTTTGGATGCACAGAGCCCGTGCTTTGTGCCTAACAGAGACTGTTCAGAGACAATTATCCCCTCGAGGGAAGAGGCTGAGCCTCAAGACTGTGTTTACTACTCCCCCGAGGGAGTCGCAGAAGAACAACTCCATAGGAGCCAAAGAGTCAGGTACCCTCCAAACCGGGTAACCTATGATCAAGTTGGGGCACCCCATTATGAGGCTCAGCAGTGGGCTCGCAGCAAAGTACAGTCAGTTATTGTGATGTTCAATGAAATGTGCAATCTGATTTAGAGCTGATAATAGTGAAATCACGGTTGGTTGTTGAAATTTTCATTATATAAGTATGTTACGCCATTTTCATTATATAACCTTTGTATATAGTTGCATTGCATGGTGTCCCAAGCGAGGACATTGGGGATTTTACCAGGGGGAGGATGTAGCCAGGTCCCCCCTCACGTACTCACCCCCCTCCTTCTAGCACGCGAGCCGCGCGTGGTTGTAATTGCGGCTGGTTGCTAGGGAAGCGGGCGGGCCGGTTGCCGGGGACGCGAGCGGGCCGGTTGCCGGGGACGCGAGCGGGCCGGTTGCCGGGGACGCGAGCGGGCCGGTTGCCGGGGACGCGAGCGGGCCGGTTGCCGGGGACGCGATCGGGCCGGTTGCCGAGGCCGCGATCGCGTCGTTAGGGTCCCGGCGGCTAGCGGAGCCGGGCGCCGCCATTGAAAGATAGCTCGCGCATGCGCAGTTAGAGCAGGTGCGGGAGAACTCCAGTCAGCTCGCGCATGCGCAGATGTAAGCCCGCAAAGCCCTAGCCTACCAGGGAAGGTATTGGCCAAGGACTACAGATACCAGGAGCATTAGGGAACCCCATGTGACGCCAGGGAGCCAATAGGGCTGGAGGAGCTCCCTGCTTGCAGGGAATAGATACTTTTCGCGGGGTTTTTGCACACGTCAGTTGGTGACCGGAGCAGCTAGGGGAAGGAGGTAGGGTGCAGGAGTCAGTGACTCTCTGCACTAGGCCAGCAATTCCCCTAGGCCCCAGATAGCCCTGAGTCATCTTAGTGAAGTATTGTAGGGACAGGCCCTAAGTTAGGGATCAGTCCCATTAGCTATTGGAGAGTAAGAATTTGCGTGCCTTGCGGAGCAAGCTGGACTGTTATCAGGGTGGGATCGCCCCTGAGGGATTATCCTGTGTTGGAGCCGGACCTCGTGCAGGAACTCGCCTAGACCCTTTGAGAAGTCCGTTGCAGGTCCGAGCACAGGAGTGCTCGGCAGGTAACCCACACCCTCACGTGCACCAACAAGGCCTATCAACAGACATAGTGGCTGCGCAGTCACACACATACACTGGTTTATGACTTGGGAGTACGAGACATTGGGTTGGGGTTACTGGGCCTGGGGAGGGATCTCTTTGTACCAGCGTTAGCGTCCGCCGTGGCGCATAGGTAGAGTGGTGTGATAGGCTGTGATTAGTGTCTCCTCTAGAGAGGGACAAGTGTTATATGAAGTGTGTTATTGAGTTCCCAACTAAAAGCTCTTTGGTTATCTCACACATGTGTATTTGGTTATTGTGATTGTCCTGCGAGGAACCCCTCCCCCTCTGGTGGGAGCCATCGCAGGTGGAGGCGCTGCATTGTATGTGAATACCCCTAATATAATTGCCCTAGGTTCCCGTGGCGGAAGCTCAGCCCTCCTGTGAGCCAACAGGTAATGCACCACACCTGAGTAACCTTGTATGTTCCTGCACCCACACAGTGTAATCTGCGATTGGGGGGGGGGGAAACCCGTTACACTTATAATTAAGAAAGGGTGTTGAAGTTGTTAGGTGGATAACATCCATTTGAATTCTCTAGAACCTGGTTTAAGAAATGTTATTTTATAGGGTGTACTATGCCTCTGGTTGGATAGTCTTGCATTATGCTTTATTTAAACCATTCAATATGTAGATCCACCAATTATTTTTGCATGGTGCAATATTTAACCATTCACGATATTGACCCCGCAATATTTCCCCTTTTTCCATTCCTATAGACCACAGTTCCACTAAAAATGCAAACTTTAAGGTGACTGATATATATAATGTCTAGTATTAACCAATATGATACTAACTCCCCTATATTTGTTTGAGTATCAATAGAGTACTTAGAGCTTACATACTGTGGGCCATGAATTATACATATATTCAATAATACTACTGAACAAGCTACATGTATATATAAATGGACATATGTATAGAGCAAAGACTCTACTTTAAATCTGTACTAAAGTTGGATGTCATAATAGAGAGATAATGAACATATGTCGTACAGATGTATTTGTAACCGTTTATTATATTATGTCTGGATGTACGTTTTCTTATTATTACACTAAGTAATTCACTATAGATTATTATAATTAATTACACACACTGTTATATTCACACATGAGTAGATAGATTTATAATATGGAATATATTGGGAATTTATTTTTAATCACTAATTATAGACAACCAAGATTTGTATTAATTTTGGGTGATCGAATAGAGAACACGATATTATTGTCACTTTATTTATAAGTTTGTATAAATGTACACATGTGCCATAAATGGCAGGAGAGCTAAAATAGAGTATAAGAAAAGTTACTTGTCTCTAAAAAAAACCCTCCCCCATCCCCTTACAAAGATAAAGATAACATAGACAAATAAAATATTTGATTTACAGATATTTGGGACATATCCCAAAGTTACGGACTATGAGTAAAAAAATCAGAGCTCTTTTTGACAAACAAACACTTACATCATACGATCCAGATATAGGATCTTATTAATACCTAATCATAATATAATCCAATCCTCTAAATTATCTGTAAGGCACCTTGAACACAATTATATAGTTTACTTATCCAACTACATTTGGATGATTTTTGGACCAAAACAGATGCCCCTCAGAAACACAGACATAAATGAGCTGTATGACATCATTACCCCTAGGTTAAATGTTAGATACATAACTAATATAACTAAATGTATATAACTAATGATCATCCCCTATCCTTCAGATCAATTTTTGTAATACTATGAGCTGTTTACACATAAACTATCTGGTTGGAGTAAATTATTCCATATGCTTCAATTTTAATATATGTGTTGTTAAGTTACATGTGTATTTCTTATATGTATATGTGTTGCACCAGTATGTTGCATTGTGTTGTTAAGTTACATGTGTATTTTTTTATATGTACAGTATATGTGTAGCACCAGTGTGTTGCATGGTTTATATAAAGTATATGCTTTGTGTGTTTAAAAATCTTGTTTACGATCATTCAGTAAAAGACAACAGACGCAGTGTTAGGAGCTGCTATATGCAGTGACTTTAATTGTTAGACACTGTTGAAATAACAACCAATTAAGTCAATTAAGTTTGAGCCAATCGATTTCGGGGAGGTACACATAAATACCCTGGTAGGGATTAGTGAGGTATTAGCAGCCCCTGACGAAGCCCGCTGGGAGAAACGCGTAGGGCCAGCTTGGACTAGCAGCAGTGAAGGAGAGACGCCGAGGAGCCTGTTTGAATTATTCACGAGGAGTTCCGGCATTTGATTCCCTGCATAGACAGATTGTAACATCGCGAGAGCCGGGCCGCGTCACACGCAGCGTCACACGCCACGCTCGATCACGTGGTACGGAAGTGGCAGAGACTGCTAAACACTCTCTACTGCCTGTTATTGTCTCACAGAATGTGAGTTGATTACCTTATTTTAAATAGTCCTTTTAGATTAAAAAGGTTTTACACTATCTTGCTCCCTTCCATTTCCCCCCCCCCCTTACCCCCTCCCTCCTTCTCCCCCCCCCCTCTTGTGAGATTCTCCCATAGTGTGACTTGAGTACCTGAGACGAGGAACACCTGGAGTATCTGCAGCTGATTACCTGTAAAGAAAAATTTCGGAAGATCCAGCAGTTTGCAGACAAGCAGCTTACAGCTACGTTCGTGAGTCCCTGAGAGGACTACAGGCTCTTACTTATCCGATCAGTGTAAGCACATATCTTACCATCCTAATATTTATGCATCTATAGATATACTGCCCTATGATCCCCCCTTTTTGTGTTTTCTCTCTTCCTTGTCCCAATTGCGCTTAGGTCACTCTTCTACATATATATATATATACCCCAACCCCCTCACAATACATAGAAAAAAATACCCCAACACCCCCAGTATATATAAAAAAATACCCCAACCCCCCCGATACATTAAAAAAATACCCCGCCCCCCCCAATACACATATACATGCAGGGAAGGGGGGGCGATGGCTGCGGGGGCCCCCAATGCTGCGGGGGCTGGTGGGACGGCCCGGGGAAGTGGGGGGGAGCGGGACGTCATTGTTCTGTGGGGAGGGGGGGGTGGCGGGACGACCCTACGCTGCAGCGGAGTGGCAGGACGACCCTGCGCTGCGGCGGGAAGGCCCTGTACTGTGATGGGGGGGCCCAGTTCTGTGGCGGGGGCGAGGGGGCCCTATGCTGCGGCTTGAGTGGGCCAGCAGTTGCCGCTGCTCCCGCGCGCGCTGGGCCTCCCTCTCGCGCCGGAAGCTTAAGCCACTTGACTTCCAGCGCTGCCGATAGGGATACCAGTGCCGGGTGCAGTTTTAAAAAATATATATATTAAATTAACAGGCACGGCCACGCAGGGGACCCGGGCGGCCGGGCCCCCCTGACCCACGGGACCCGGTACGCCAGTGCCCTTTGTCCCCCGCTGTTGGCAGCCCTGCACACACACACACAATTAAAAACAAGGTGAAGCACAGCTGTGACAGTATTAATATCCATCAGATGGTTTAGCTCACACTGCTGGAGCTGTGACCTAGAAAAGCAGTGGTTGTGGGTTCTACTCCTATTGTGTTTGACATGATTGCAGTCATTAGGTTGGTGTTTTAAGCTTATTATAAACTCTGTTTGGTTGGTATGGAATTCCTTTTAGGAAGTGTGGGACGGGACTCATTTAAATATACTTTGCATAGCAATTAGCCTATCGCTCAGGTGTGCTCCTTTTCAGCTGAGACATATCTCCCTAATTTATTTGGAGGGAAGCTTGAGGGTATATATATATATATATATGCAACTGCTTCTAAAATTAGAAAGGTCTTTCTGTGTCTGTTCCTTTTTAACAACTTGTAGACAGATTCTAAAAAATGTGTCTGGATTGCAGTCAATGGTGAATTTGAATGAATCTGCCCAGGTAGGCAAGCATGAAATTTGCATGCGGATTTTGGTGTGCATAATGAATATCGGGATCTTAATTTTGACACTTTCGCCCATCTCCTGTAAGGAGCTTGTCTTTTTTTTTTTTTACGGTATGCCCCAGTACGGCATATCGGCACCTTTTTCTCTTACCTTCTCCTCTTGCTTCTCATCTCAGGTGAGATCTTCTTGTGACGACGCGTCGCCATGACAATGCGACATCAAATGACTCCCGCGACATCCCATGGCACCACTTTGCCATGACAATGTGATGCCGCGACATCACACGTGACAGAGATCAGTAGCAGGAGAAAGTAAGAGGCCAGGTACCAGCACCAATATTATTACAAAAAATCCACTGGTAAGGAGTACCACTACTTTTTTTATTTTCAACATCGAGCACCACTAATTTTCCCGAACAAAATAATAGTTCCTCTTTCCAGTTAAAGTAAAATTGATTTATTTTAGGAAGCCTCCTTCTTTGTATTCTCTAGACTTAAATATTGTATAAATCTTTCTGAAATATGTTTAGAATAGCGTCTCCACATTAATTACATTTAGAATTCTTTGAAATAAGACACAGTACAACTTTTTTTAAAGCTGCAGTTTAAAAAAGAAAGAAATTCCATTCAATACTGTATGTGCATCAATACAATCTGCACACTGACAAGTGATTAGCTAAGCTGCAGATCGATCCGTTCTCCTGTAATCAATCGCTTGCTCCGGGTTATTTAATTCAGTTCTTGCACAGCATTTTGGGCAATGTAGTCCTGGAATATGATTGACTGGGCAGTTACTAGATTCAATTGGTGCACTGCTAGAGAGAGGGCGGGGCTCAAGAGCCTGAGCCTATCAGAAGGGGAAGGGGGCTGTCACTTTGGAAATGCTTCCTACATTAAAAACATTAAAAATGTCTTTAAAACATTTTTTTTTATGCTACAAGTATTTTCTCATAGTACAGAACTGATTTATTAAAAAAACACACATGTAGGCTATTGCTTGGACTGCTGCTTTCAAGTCCCTTTGACCATTATACACAAATACACGTAAAATATGTACTGTAGTTTGGAATAATACTTTCCCAATTTGATTCTGCCGGCATATGTCATACAGATGGGGCAGATTTGTCTCCAAAAGGAAATGATTCTGCTTCTCATGTGGAAAATTTGAAAATGTTATGCATTTTTAAACATATTAACCAATTTACAGCTGAGGATGTCTCTAACAATGTGCTAAAGTAACATTTGAGCAGTGGATATCCAAATACAGCATGGCCGACTGAAAGGAATAAATGTTTTTAAACGTAATGGATATATTGTTTAATAATGCTAAGTATTTCTGAACACTTCTGAGCATTATGACATGTCATGAAAAAATCACCCATCTTGTGTGTTAATCAACACTGATGCTCTGTATCCCACCTTAAAAGCAGATAGTTATTGGTGTTTATTAGGACTATTAGGCAGCAATGTAATCTTTTGTAAATATTTAGCATGTGTCAATAATATACTTCACACAGGAAAATGTTGGAAGTGTGTTTATATCAACAAGGTGAGGTGATCCCTTAGCACTAAATAACAAAGACATTGTTCTTATAGAACAAATACAAAAGAAACAGCGCAAAAGACCTCATAGTGTAGTATGAATATAAAATTATATTATTATAACAGGTGAGTATTGCACGTACATCAGATTGAATAATTACTGGCAGTACATGTATATGGACATGTTACCAATCAGCCACGAGTGGAATGGGTTGTCTTCACGTGGGTAGAATCTCCTTCCCCTCTCCTCTGATGGATCAAGGCGGCCGTGGTGTGTGTTATTGACCCGGCATCCAACTGCAGCAGTCCGGTGGAATTCGTCTGCTTCACAGCTGTTGGTTCAGCGGGGCAGGCTCGCGGCATCCAATTCCAGCAGCCCGATGGGAATCCTCTACTGCACGGCTGTTGAAACAGCAAGATAGGCTTTTCCTCTGTGTCTCACGGCGTGTGTCGGCGTGTGACGTCTAATTCAGGCGCGCGTCTAGTGACGTCATCCGGTGGCGTCTGCACGAACTCAGCCGATCAGGGAGACAGCAGGCAGGAACGGGGATGAAGTGATGGGTGTATACAGGATACAAAAGCACAGTGGGTAGTCCAGAGAAGCGCCCTCTTATCCAACGCGTTTCGTACTATTAGAGTACTTCTTCAGGGATATCGGAGGTGTCTAGAGGTGCGCTTCTTATACCAGTCCCTGTCTTGTGATTGGCTGTTTATTTTGAGTCCAGCCTCTCATCAAGTGGAGGGAAAATTAAAGGGATAAGCCCTCTAAACATGGGAAACGGGTTAAAAAACTTTATTTAAACACAATATTCCATATGCTAAAAGATAAAAGAAACAAAGATTAATACAACATAAAATGTATAATGTTAAATACATTCCTATGCTAGCGGAAGTAAGATTAAAGGGAGGATAGTTTGCATAGACTAGATCCCAATAGAGATACATTTAGAAGTGTTATGGAGACCATGTGGATGTATAGTGCCTAAAATTATAAATACAAAGATTCGTTCAGCCACACGGATATGTTGTACGGTATTAGTATAAAGACCAGACGTCTATTTCCTCATTCAAACCCAACGGGGAAAGTGTTTGTAATTTATATATCCAAACACTTTCTTGTCTAGAGAGCATTTTAACTCTATCTCCCCCCCGTCGACCTGCAGGGACAGTTTGAATACCAATGAATCGAAGACTGCTCTCATCACTGTTGTGTTTTAGCTTAAAGTGTCTGGAGACACTATGGTTTTCTAATCCTAGTTTTATATTCCTAGCATGCTCCAGGATTCTCACTCTAAGATAGCGTTTAGTTCGACCAACGTATTGGTATCCGCAGGGACATTGGAGAAGGTATACTACATAAGTGGATTTGCATGATATACAGTCTTTGACCACAAAGTTTTCTTTTGTAGTTTTTGAGGAAAAATGTTTTCGTTCTGAATTTAGCATCTACCTTCATTTACCGCAAGGCCAAAAGTTTAAAGCACTATTTGGCACCAAGTGACATAGGATTGTCTAATACCTCCACATCTGAGGGTTTATGGTTACCAAAGAAACCAAGCGGAAACTATAGTTGTGGTAAATGTAAGGCTTGTAAACTGCTAAATTCAGAACGAAAACATTTTTCCTCAAAAACTACAAAAGAAAACTTTGTGGTCAAAGACTGTATATCATGCAAATCCACTTATGTAGTATACCTTCTCCAATGTCCCTGCGGATACCAATACGTTGGTCGAACTAAACGCTATCTTAGAGTGAGAATCCTGGAGCATGCTAGGAATATAAAACTAGGATTAGAAAACCATAGTGTCTCCAGACACTTTAAGCTAAAACACAACAGTGATGAGAGCAGTCTTCGATTCATTGGTATTCAAACTGTCCCTGCAGGTCGACGGGGGGGAGATAGAGTTAAAATGCTCTCTAGACAAGAAAGTGTTTGGATATATAAATTACAAACACTTTCCCCGTTGGGTTTGAATGAGGAAATAGACGTCTGGTCTTTATACTAATACCGTACAACATATCCGTGTGGCTGAACGAATCTTTGTATTTATAATTTTAGGCACTATACATCCACATGGTCTCCATAACACTTCTAAATGTATCTCTATTGGGATCTAGTCTATGCAAACTATCCTCCCTTTAATCTTACTTCCGCTAGCATAGGAATGTATTTAACATTATACATTTTATGTTGTATTAATCTTTGTTTCTTTTATCTTTTAGCATATGGAATATTGTGTTTAAATAAAGTTTTTTAACCCGTTTCCCATGTTTAGAGGGCTTATCCCTTTAATTTTCCCTCCACTTGATGAGAGGCTGGACTCAAAATAAACAGCCAATCACAAGACAGGGACTGGTATAAGAAGCGCACCTCTAGACACCTCCGATATCCCTGAAGAAGTACTCTAATAGTACGAAACGCGTTGGATAAGAGGGCGCTTCTCTGGACTACCCACTGTGCTTTTGTATCCTGTATACACCCATCACTTCATCCCCGTTCCTGCCCGCTGTCTCCCTGATCGGCTGAGTTCGTGCAGACGCCACCGGATGACGTCACTAGACGCGCGCCTGAATTAGACGTCACACGCCGACACACGCCGTGAGACACAGAGGAAAAGCCTATCTTGCTGTTTCAACAGCCGTGCAGTAGAGGATTCCCATCGGGCTGCTGGAATTGGATGCCGCGAGCCTGCCCCGCTGAACCAACAGCTGTGAAGCAGACGAATTCCACCGGACTGCTGCAGTTGGATGCCGGGTCAATAACACACACCACGGCCGCCTTGATCCATCAGAGGAGAGGGGAAGGAGATTCTACCCACGTGAAGACAACCCATTCCACTCGTGGCTGATTGGTAACATGTCCATATACATGTACTGCCAGTAATTATTCAATCTGATGTACGTGCAATACTCACCTGTTATAATAATATAATTTTATATTCATACTACACTACGAGGTCTTTTGCGCTGTTTCTTTTGTATTTGTTCTTCTAGTTGGTATGTGGAGCCATTCCACGAATACAGCTGCACACCTTCACCAAGTAACAGGTTTATATATTTAATTAATCACTTAATCACTGTAAGATAACACCACTTTGTTCACAATTATTAGAGCGCAGTTCACTTTCTGTTTGTTTTCATTGTTCTTATAGGTTTTCTTTTGTTCCAGTTCAAATAGTCTTCCCTAATGAAAAGTGTTGCTAGCTATATGATGAATCAACACTAGCCAAACTATTCTCTGAAAATCAAAAGCCACGCTGTCACCTTAGATAGGGATATTAGCAAGTTTCAAGAAACCCCACAAAGTACAGTACAAAATCCAGATTGCAGACCCATAAACAGAATGTGTTAAAGGGAACACAAGCACACACAGGTCTTGCAAAATAGTGTACAGTAGATGTTTTTTTTTTAAATAAAGGATTGCATACCCATCCAATACTTAAGGAGGTATACTAGATGCATTACACTTCTTGGTATAAAATGTGGAGTACAATGCTGCCATGTTGATACTTCACTAATCCCATCTAAAAGTATTGTGTTGCATGTATTACTGCTGAGACGTGCTATGCACATGGATGGCACTATACAAATATAGAAATACATACATACAGTACTTGAGAAATGACAGTGCTAAGGTGGCCTTGCACCAAAATGTCAATGTCAGCATGCAGGCAATTCTCATAAAGCAATTATTAAACAGGATAAAAGCAGAATCCCAGTGCAGCACAGCAGCGCAGTGGGTCCTTTGATAAAGTGACATGTTTTCGGTGTGAAACGCATCAGGGCTGAGAAATCTCGTATGCTATGGTCACTGTGAGAGCAAGATTCTTTTTAGCTTCTGACGTGAAAAAAAATGGATTATTTTGTTTGGCTGCCATTTGCTTCCGCTGTTCTGGGGTTACTGTGCTACACTGGGCTTCTGCTTTGTACTTGTTGACATTAGTAGGCTATTTTATTTCCTTCAATGTAACCACCCACACACAGTGAGTGATGTCCCCTGATATTGTATATTAGAACAGGGGCACGCAAATATTTTTGCTGGCCCCCCGTGCCTGCTCTACTCCTTGGTGCCGCCCCCCCCCCCTTACCTCGTGCAGCAACAAATGACGCTGCTGGGTGACCAGTTGCGTCGTTTGACGTCACATTACTGTGGCAACCGAGACATCATATGACCCCGCTGCGTCATTTGACACCACATTGCCATAGTAACGCGTCCTGGAGCCAGCTGAACCTCGGTAAGTAGAAGTTGCAGAGGTCTCACGCGGTCCCCCGGCATTTAATTTAAATGCCTGGAGGGAGAACGCGGGACCTCTGCAACTGCCAGCACCCCCACAAAAAAATCTTGCGACCCCCAGCATTTTGCGCACCGCTGTATTAGAATACTAGGATTCTTTCATCAGACATACATAAACATGGAAAAGAAAGAGAGGGATGTCAGTGGGGGAATCCCCTGGGCTGTCAGCTGAAGGTCAGTTGTATCAGGCAAAAAGCAGAGTTTATCTCTGAGGAAGGCACGGCGTGCCGAAACGCGTAATATGCCTTTTGGAACAAGCTCTCAGTACCTTCTTAGCTACTGTGGTCTATGCGCAAGTTCCAGCCCACTTTTAGCAACTCTGTATACATACGGAGCCTGCATTTTGCCAGATACAACTGAGAACCTTCCGCTGACAGCCCAGGGGATTTCCCCACTGATGCAACCAGATACCATCTAACGTGAAGAATCTAGAATACACCAATTCTATACAATCCTCTCTGCTCCACTGCCCCACATCCATCCTGCACCCCTTTGCCCCCCGCCCCCCTTTTTGCATCCCTTGCCACCCCCTGGTCTACTTACCCAATGTGTGGAACCCAGTTATAACCCTGTCACCTGGTTATTGGCCTGCACACAGGTGATTAGTAATGCACACGCATTTATTTGTTCTTTGTCCTATACATAAACATGGCATATACTGTACCAATGTATTTGTACACAATGTTTATGCAAATAGGTACCATGATTCTTATGTATTACTATAAAACACATTGTACTTCTTAGTGTTTGTTTCTTAACTCCCTCTCATCCCTCAGGTAAAAACTTCCTTCACCTGTACCCATGTATGCAACCATTGTCTTATCAATCCTGCCTATATTTACTGTATATCTGTATCACCCCCCTCCCCCCTTTTCTGGTATTGGCTACTAATGTAATCTAAGGAGTTAATAGTAAGCAGTGATGACACATGGAGTTACGAGTCAGAGGGAGTATTCTGGAAGGTTAGGTTGCAGAAGGAGAGGAGAGTAGGAGCCTCAGGGAGTAGAGGCTTGGGGAAAGTTCTCCCACCCACCCACCAAGTAAAGAAGAGATTAGGCCCCCCTGTTTATTGTGTTTTAGTTAAGATCCCTATAACATAGACAACAGGTCCCAGAGAGGGAATGCAGATGTGCCACAGAGCTGCATTAATTAGGTTCTAGGATGTCAGGGGATCAGCCCTACAAGAGAATCTCCATATTCAGAGTGTACAACCCCCTGAGAAAGTTGCAGTAGCTTGTCTGGAAAGGAGTGTAAGAATAACCTCTACAGAACAGGACAGGATCTCAGAAAGGGGCCTGAAATAGCAGGATCACATGGATAATGCTAAGCAAGTGAAACAAGGGGGGCCTAGTCCAACACATGTATTCCTATCAGAAACAAGTGTATGCACCTCCCAGGAGGGTTATAAGAAGGCACCCAGGGAAGAACCATGAATAGAGGGATAACAACATGTCTGAAACAAGGCACAAACATGTCAATTTTATTGTAAATGTGGATACAATGTTTCCAAGCCTGGGAACACGAATAAAGATTGAAGTTGTACTACAAGAACTCCTGGCGCCCATCTTTTCCATCGCCCATCCGACCACATCCAGCACCCAGAGACAAGGTAAATCTATGCTGATGTTCAATACACAACTACACCAATGTAACTTCCCTAGGGAGCTGGGCAGGGAGGGTTACATATTCATAAATCTACCTCTTGAATTTTCAAGAAGAGGATTTATTTTCGCTGAAATCTGCAATGCAGCATTCAGCTGACACAGGACTAATGCTTCATTGTTCCCTTCCAGTTGCCAGTACTCATGAATTCATAAATTACCTTCTACATTTTTTTTGAGGATTTATAAACAACTGAGATGGAATAAAGGAAAAGATTAATGAACGGTGATCATGTTCCAGTATTCCTATGCTGTATCTAAATGTGACTGGAACAGCCCTTGCTTGCTATAGTCGGTTCACATTTCTCTGCTCTTCTCTCATTTCTTTCACTGCTGGCAGCATAGATGGAATTAATGCCGAGCTCACATATCCCTCCTCCTCCTTTTCATTCCTATTCACAGCGACTTTTTTTTTCTCTCAGTAAAACCTTGTTTTTCCCCAGCATTTGTTTTTCTCCCGTCTGTGACATTGCGTAACAAATAATCTGGGGGTCTGGTGGCTAAATAAGAGGAATAGGAACTTATTGTATATATATACAGTATATATTTACCAATTGTGTCTTTACTGAATGTGCATAACTGTGTAATATTTTAATGTGTATTGCGTGGCAGTGAACATGGTAATGCACATAATAAAATACCGGCACAGTAATTCCCTCTCTCAAAGAGCTTACAATCTAATTCTTTGGAACTGAGGTGAAGTGTTGTGATTGCACCTTTCTTGTAACTGGGGTCTCCTCGGTGGCTTATCACTGTCAACTGTGAATTTTCTACTATGCAAATAATATCTGATGGAAGATCTACTGTAAAACCAGGGCTGGCTGAGCTGTTTCCTGTTAATCTGGAGGGGTTAGTCTATCACTCACCATTATATCTTTACCATTACTTGAATTATGAATGTTAAAATCTTGTTCGCTTATATAATCTCCCCCTTTTTTTATTTTTGCAGTTGCCAGGCTCCCAGATAACCCTTCCCCTGCCACCATCTGCTACGTACATGTGTAGCTGTTCTTCCATTCCTCTTTGTCTTGTGCGCATCTCCGGGTCTTACTGCAGCTCTGTCTGTAAGTGCGGAACACACTCCCCCCCCCCTTCTTTGGCATTGTTACCAGCCAGATTTCTAATTTCATAAGCGTGGCTGCAGCTGCTGCTCTCAGGCCAGGCAGGCTCTGTATAATGTAATCAAATTATCCATGAGTTCTTGCTCAATGGATCATCCACGACTGTGGAAACAAAGGCGCCCTGTCACTATAAAATATCTAGGCACATGTTAATGACAGTGTGTGTGTAGAATCCTGGGATAAGGGGATTTCTTTCTATAATGCTACTGTACATGATAATGAGAGGATAGAAGGAAGGAAAATACAGGCAAAGACAGTCTAAAGATACATCCCACTTAACAACATACAGTATAATGGGGTTGTAATACAAAAAGCCCTCATCCATGTACCACCACACCCTACCATTTTCTAATGGGTATAAAATAAAATCTAACAGTGCTTGACATAGGGTTGAATGTACAAGCTGCTCAATGCAGCAGGCTGCAAGATTAGTGAAATCTTTGTTTAAAAAAAAGAATAGAAGCTAAAAAGTAACACCGAGGGGATCTATTCACTGTAATGCAATAGTACTTCTTGTTTCTCTATAGCCATTAACTTGCATATCCATTAATAACTTTGTAATTGTGTGCTGTAATGGTACTCCTGTGCTCACAAGCGGCAGATGTAGCAAGGGATATTGCTGCCATTGGAGCATTATCAAGGTACAGTATATTCTGTGTTATCACTGCCATTGAATCCTATGGAAACTCGGTAATATTCTGCATTATAATGTGATATGCTGTGTTATCAATAGGAAAAATAGAGTTTGCTATAGCTGTAAATTGCCCCTGGTGCTCTATCCTGATCACTCTACAGTAGGTGTCCCAATCCAGGATCCAAACTCTTCTGGCTGCAAAACTGGTGCAAACACACAGCACCAGGTTTATCAAAGGAAACACCCCACGAGTATATTTGGGAGACTTTTATACATACCCTTCTCTTTGATATATTGGAGCACTGGTTTTCAACCTTTTTTTTGGTTGAGGAATCCTATCATTATATTCTCAAATTCTGCAGAACCCCAACCCTCTCTAATAGGGCGTCTGCGATCAGATGCATTGTAAGGAACCCCAAACCTCTCTAATAGTGCGTCTGAGATCAGATGCATCGTAAGGAACCCCAACCCTCTCTAATAGTGCGTCTGAGATCAGATGCATTGTAAGGAACCCCAAACCTCTCTAATAACGCGCCTGAGATCAGATGCATTGTAAATCATTCTGTATTTAGTACAGTTTTCAAATGACGTGAAATTTGCAGGGAACCCTTTAGGGATGCCTGGGAAACCCATGGGTTTCTTGGAAGCCCTGTCGAAAAACACACTATTAGAGACTGGAGCAGGTTAACTGTGTGATCTATAGAGATGAACTATTTTGTGTTTTCCTGCTTTATCATATCTTGTATGGTGGATGTTTTGTATCCCGTTTTAACCAGTCAGAGTGTATGGTAATGGTTAAAATGACTCTAGCATGACTATATGTATCCGAAGTATCTTATTTCTTTCCCTGTGCTATTTCCTCTTCTCCCCTCCTCCATTCTGTCAGTGTGTTCTCAGCTCTGAATCACGCAGTTCCCTTGGTCCCCATGTGCTATGCTGCAGAATTCATAATGCATTCACTGTGAACACATTAACACTGCTTTATTAACTCTCTCTGTACTTTCTCATACCTGAAGCATTACAGTAAAATGAGTATTAATATTTTATAAATAACACCTTTTGCAATCCTACATTTGTCCTTCAAGTCAGACTTACAATAACGGCCAAAAAGGAAAATGATGAAAACTCTGGACCGTACAAAGCACAGAAAGGGCAGAAAACCCTTAATCGTGCACCTACATGTCTGAAACCAGTTCCCCAAGCCTGTTCCAGCCAAACATTATACAGCGTGAAGATTGTAGAGATTGTGGACATGGATATGTCAATGACACTGCAGTTCACACAAGACAGCAAAATATGAAAGGGCCATATTTCCTAAGTGGTGTTATTCCAGGAGACGCTATTGCTTTCCTATGAAGCCATAGCTCGTTTTTGCCACAAGACCCTTTAGTTTTTATTTTATTTTGAATTTCTATGTTAAAGACTAAAACATTTTTTATTCTGTTTCTTTGTAGCATTTTATTTTACTGTTTTAAATACCTTTTACAGCCAAGCTTGGGTCCATGCCACCTGGCTTTTTGTGCGGTGTAGGGGTAATGTAGTAACCCCCTCCCCCCTCAAATGTGGTTCACAAAAGACACTGCACAATCAAGAAATGCAAATATACAATAAATAATACATATGAAACAGTGAAAATACAGATCAGACAACTGAAGCCCTTCCTCTGAACGACATAACAATCCGGGGAGCAACGCCTGCATCTGACAAAAGGGCCTCTCCTCGAAACATTATTCAGTCCAGGGGAAGGGTCCTCAGCTGTCTCAGATGCATTATGTACTGTTGATTTAGTACAGGACTGTATGTTATATTTTGATACGTGCTGTTTGTATTATTTAATATATTGTTTTCCTTATTTGCCTTTCTTTAGTGTCTTTTGTGAACCTCACTTGGCGGTTGACCCTTTGCAGATTGTACTTGGTCGGTATTGCTGACCCTCTTTTTTCGCACCTCATATTTATTTATAGGATTTCAGATTAGATTTTTCTTGAGTGCTCCATTTAATCTTTATTTTTCTTGTGCATAGCCAGTAACCCATTCAATAATAGCATAGTTCATGTGTTTAAGTGAATGTTTTTCAGCTAATGGGCTGCTTCTATTGTAAAAGCTAATTTTTGTATCCCTAAGGTATTTAAATGTACAGGCATACCCCGCATTAATGTACGCAATGGGACCGGAGCATGTATGTAAAGCGAAAATATACATAAAGTGAAGCACTACCTTTTTTCCACTTATCAATGCATGTACTGTACTGCAATCATCATATACGTACATAACTGATGTAATTAACGCATTTGTAACAGGTTCTATAGTCTCCCCGCTTGTGCACAGCTTCGGTGCAGGTAGGGAGCCGGTATTGCTGTTCAGGACGTGCTGACCGGCGCATGCGTGAGCTGCCGTTTGCCTATTGGGCGATATGTCCTTACTCGTGAGTGTACTTAAATTGAGTGTACTTAAACCGGGGTATGCCTGTATACCATAAGCAATTTCCAAAATTTAACACAGTTTATAATTATATTCATATCATTCTATTTATGTACAGTATGTATCTTATAAATATCTAATTTAATTGTCATCTCAATGATGAACTCGCACTCTGGTCGTTCGCTGGTCATGGTCCTCCATGTAAACATCCTGGGATGTCCAGCTCCTTCCATTCAAAAGATCCTCCAAGCCTGTAGGGTTTACATTATGTCCCTACTGATAATGCCATGAATCTAACTCAGGAACCGAACCCTCTCTGCAAGGATACCTAGCTGGATGTTTCCCAGCTTTGCTCTAAACACGAGGGGGTTTTGCAGTTTATAGCAATCCAGTCTCCCAAATTAATCTCATGCTGAAGTTTTTAAGAGGAAGATCTGGAAACTTCGAAAGAGCTGCTGTTAAAGGAGCAATCTAAGCAGCCAAATTGTTTGTTCTTTTTTTATTTCATTTTTTACATAGGATTGAAGCAACTCTGGGCCCCGTATTTCCAGAGATACTGGCGCCTCCGAAGGGGGTGCCAGTATCTCTATGATTTTGAAAGTTCCGGCTTCATGCGAGCTAATAGGAAGCTGAACCGGATGACGTCAGGCTTCTTATTGGCCGCAGGGAGCTCTGAAAAACGGACATTACGTGATCCCTGCTAGCCGGACCGGCTACCATCACCCTCTACAGAGGTAAGTATCTCCGGTAGCAGGGGGCCCGGAGATGAAATTGATTCCACTGTTATACCCTTGCCTCTAGGTATATATATACGGTAGATGAGAGTCCCCCTCCTCTTTTAATCTGTATCCCTTGTTTTTAACTCACTTCAATAAAATCTTTGTTTACATTTTTTTGGTATGCCCGTGTGCTTTTTGCAAGGTTGCTTTCTTTGTTGCCATATAAATTATCTCAACCTTTAGCACCACTGTCTAGAGTTACTGATACTACATATTGACAGTTTTGTGGTCACCAGTGACTTATTGTGTTGAGGCGGTATTCTTTTGTATATCTTTATATATATAATATATTCTGGTGCTCAAACCTTTGTCATTGGAACTACTGGACATCGACCACTTATATATCCAGGAACCACCGGCATTGTTCTGAAGAAGGGGACATGAGCCCTGAAATGTAACTTGCTGTGAAATCTTGTGAATTAATAAAGAGTTGAGAATGTCGCACTCTCACTACTTGGTTCCAGTACACTGTATATAAAGTACACATGCACAATTACCTTTCATTACTCAGTGTCACATAAATCACCACAGATATAATTATTTTGAAGAAAACATTTTTTTATTTTTTTTTTCCCAAAGAAAAAAAAGCAATATAAAAACAGAGTATAAAACTTGCATGTAATACAATGACGTAGGTCTATATGGAGATGAGAAGGGTATAAGCATATATAATATGTGGGTATAATTCAGTATTAGACACATTGAAAGGACAGGTGCATTTCATTTCATGTACATTTATATCACAAACCACACAGAAAGATACAGGGTATTAAAATACTGCTGTCCACAAGTTAGCTACAGGGAAGAAAAGAAACACATTACTGGTACACAACGATAGCTTTTCTACAATGCAGGTTTTCATTAGAAAGGAAATAAAAATAGCAAAATGTACGGTAATCTACTGCTAAACTACTCACATGACTGCCTTATTTATCAGCATTACAAGCAGTGTGCATGGTTTCTATTACGGCACCCTGGGAGACGGTGATGAGAGATAGTATATATTTTTTTATAAACTGGCCCTGATGCTCTACAGTACATACGGAGAGAGAGTTATCGCATAGTGAAGTATAGAATACATTGTTTTAATGAACAGAACAGTGCTGCTCCATTGGCCATAGCAGCGATCTTTGATTCTGCTGGAGAAAGATATAACGTATTGAGCTAGAACTGAAGCCAATTATCCCAATGAAACAAAGCATATGTTACAAGTGGAAACATCTGTGGTATTAAGGTGGGTTTCTAGGAAAGGTCACTCTCCTAGTAACTCTTGTATTTTTCTCATTTGCTGGCCTGCTGAAGAGACACTTACAATTGTCTATAAGTGTATGATACAAAATGATGGATTGTCACTGAGGATTAGTAATAAATCAAGGGTGTTGCACAGCATACACTAATATCTACTTAACCAGCGGAATAAGAAAATAGTAAACAATAGTTTCACTGATACAAAATAATGTTGTTTCTCAGCTCTTCTGACTATATTAAATAACTTAAGCAAAAGGCTTGGGTCAAACATTTCGTAGACTCATGTCAGGATTTATCTGTAGGTATTATGTTCTATCTTTATAGGGGTATTCAATCAGCCTGCTCACCTGCTTCTATCCTCTGCATCCTTGATAAGCTGATTGGCCCTTCTTTTAAAAATAAGAACCACAAACCAAATATGACTTACTCTACATTTTATTAACACACTGTATCTGTGACTGATGTATCCACAATTGTACTGAGCAAACATTTTCAGATGTAGCCATGAAACTAAATCAGTCCCATATTAACAGGCTCTGAATTTAATGTAGTCACAGCAAAAGTAGCTTTCTAATTCACACCCAGTTGTAATGCTATTAATGGGACTTACTTATGTGGGTCTGAGACATTCAAGCTATTTCTATTCCAAAGAATAAGTGAGAGATATTAAAAATGTCATCCCTTTAAGTAATTGAGTTCATTAAAGTAAAGTTTATGGAAAATACCAATATCCTTCTTAATGTATTTCTTGCCTGATTCATATCCCCTCCATTTAATCTACACTTACCTTTCTACCCCTAGACTTTTTGACCTGCACTAAAGAGGCTCACTTATATACCATTCTATATAAAGAATGAATAACCCCATGCTTGATACTTACATGCAACAAAGTCCGTAGGTCTGATGGAATTGCTGTGAGCATTAGACATGCAATTCTATGTGCAGAAATGTAAAGAACTCTGTTAACCACTCTTTAAGAGCACAGAGAAACATAATAGCCCAAAAGCTTTTGCTGTACATAACATCATGTGGTATTTTTTTTCGGGACATTTCTCTCCACTTACAGTATCACACATGGGGTGTCCCACAATTCTTTTCTTCCAGAAAAAAAACCAAACATCAAAAAGTACAGTAATAAAATATGTACTGTACAAGACCATTGACACTTGTTTTCATTAGAAGTTGTACGATCACTACATACAGTTTTTACATATTTGCGTAATATCAGCTGCATTTACTCACATTGATTCCTACAGTTTGCAGAATCCCTTTTCTCTCTTACAGGGCATGCAGATAAAATCCTGCTTACTTAACTATTCTGTCTATGTGTATTTAATATTTGGAGCACTTTGCTTCTTGACGGGTATGTGGTGCGTTTCATTACAGCACATATTACTCTGGCAGAGCGACTATTGATCGACCCTTACTTTTAATAGTCAAACAGTGTTCACAATTAGTGTGTGTAATTCTTCGTTAATGAAAAAAATAACCATTTGGAATATGGGTTGACGAGTCAAGGACTTTTTCTTGAATACCTGAATGTTTATAAATTATAAATAACTATTTTGCTGTAATTATATACATTGGAAGAGGTTCCACAGGTATGCATGTGGGCGCAAATCAAATTTCAACAGTTTGTAAAAAGAGTGCATATTAGCATTAGCTATGAAATTACCTTGCACTAGTACAAAATAGTAGCTAATATTGACAGGGCACTTGTTTCAGAGGTTTAAATGAATGTTTTCGTCATGAGGTCTAATAGCAGACACATCCACTGCTAGTGGAAAAATCTGCTTCTAGCTCTGATGATGACACATTCTCATCATTGATTTTCTTTCATATTTCTCTTTGCAAAGATGACATGCAACTTATCCCTAGTGTTTTTGCTTGGGGAAAGTTCTTATAGAATTCTGCCCTGTTGGTATAAGTCGCTCATTACTGCAGACGATTACTTCTTTTCCTTTTTGCCAGACTTCTTCTTGTTTCCTCCTGCAGCTGCTTTTCCGGCACCTTTCCCAGGAGCGTTGGTGAGTGTCGATGTGGTTCCCGGAATGTAGACGTTCTGCCTGTAGTCAGGGACATGCTGCAGGGTGAACTGGGGTCCGTAGCGGGCACTGAGACCCATGGTACCTGTTCCTGCTCCAAGGCCTGAAGTTCCCTCAGCAGCTTCTGGGAGATAGCATAGAAAAAGGTATATAAAGTGAAGGTGAAATAAATGACCAAACGAATCAAAGTCTTTCAAAATTATACAACAAAAAGGCAATTAACAGTGTTGCCTCAGTTTTGCAGCAGACATTTTATTAAGAATTATTTTTGGCTAATAAAACAAACAATTTATTTCAATATAAAAATGCAAAGTGAGAGACAATCGCCAGTGTAATCGCATTGGTTATTCCTAAAACCTGATGTGCATTGTGGTTCCTGTCATCAGATATCAGAACCACTACAATAGCTGATGGAATTATTGACTTAATACACTCCCCAAGTGCATGCTATGACATGTTTTTACTGCCGTTGTACATACTTTTCATCCACTTGTTTGCTTCTTTTGGTTTGTCTCCTATTACCAGATTACTTTAAAATACTGTATAATTAATATCCAACTGTAACAGATGGCAAATATCGTGTGTTCAATCTCACCTAGCCCAGCAACATTACAGCTAAGGATATTGAGTTAATATTAACATGTTCCTTAGTATACCCTTTGCAAAGTATATTAGAAATCTAAAACTGGGTAAAAATAAAATGCAACCCATGCATTTTGTTTTACCCTGGCATCATTTTAAAATAATTGTTGTGTATATTTTTTCCTGCAATCTGTTACCTTGCATTTTTTACTTTCTATAAGACTTGTACATGATGTTTGACTTACGGGGTAATTCTATAAACCCCGAAGCGTCAGTTTGTGGCTCAAAATCCCAATAGGTTTTCAGCTGAAAATAGTCCAAGCGGCTGCTTTGGCATAAAGAATAAAGCCCTTAATCTTCAGGGGTCTGGTAGCAATATACAGAAAGAAGTCAACATAAGGCTCGTCAAACAAGGCTTCTCGCTACTGTATATAAGGAAGGTATGCTTTTCTTTACAGTAGCTTATACTGAAGATTCTCAGTACCACATGTAAGTTCCTTCTATACAAATGTCTCCTTTTTCAAAAGAAAATTGAGCTTCAGTCTGTAATAGAGTAACATCATAATATAAACTACAGTCTATACCATAAATTCTGCAATTTTCTTAAGTATGTACATTCATGGTTTGATCTGCCCAATACCTATTTTTAACATTATCACAAAAGAATATGTCATGCTTCACTCAGTTTTTGCATGTGCTGTCATGAAAACTAACCGTTTGCTGATGCCAAGATCATCGCTTGAAGTCGCTCTGTTTCAAACTGGTTGTTTGGCCAAGCTCCAGCTTCCTCTGCCGGTTGGGCTCTAAAGAAACCACAATAACAGGACAATGTTATGTTGCATTATTATTGTTGCTGTATGTATTTCACATCAGTTGATAACACACAATGAAGTATCAGTTCTTCAGACATGCGTGTAGCCACTGCGTCACGAGGTCTGGCATCCCAGGGGCCCTGTGACGTAGTGGAAAAACTTATTTTCATATGAGTTTTTTTTTTAACCCATATTGACCTGTTAACCATAGAGATGCCATGGTTTATCTGCCCCTATGGAATGGTCAAGGTAGTGATAATGATGTTGGAGTCGGGACTGTATTTACCCCCTTAGTAGACCTAAGTGGGTAGCTGGGCAGGGGTTGTCCCTGTCAAGCTGGCCACGAGGGGGACTAAGCAGTTAATATATTTAAAATAAATACATTGGGGGTGACGTATCAAGGCAAATTTTGAGCAAAATTATTTTCATCTTACGTCTCTTTGCTCCAAGTTTGCGCAGTTTGCTTCAACTTGCGATTTGGGGAGTGACAATAGGAGTGAGGGAGGAGGTACACGACGAACAGATTACAATGAGATTTGTAAACTCTGCGTCTCTGTGCGTTACATTTGTATCTTGAATTTGCGTCACAAAATTCTGCCAGGTCTGAGTTGACTTAAACTTTTTTGCCCAACAATTTTCATTAAATGTAAAAAAATATTCAAAGTAGAAAATGGAGCAATGTGTCAAAAACTATATGCACTTCCTTTATCTCCCCCATCTTTAATATTTTTTTCATCACCTGTTCTAGATTTGGCTAGTGTTATCTTGAGTAAGGTCTACAATATATAGCAACAATTGGCCTGCCAGTCTGCATTAGGTGATGTTTTTTGATGGTAGCCTGACATTGCACTTTAGTACAGATATAGTAATCCTCAGTGTCTTCGTTGCTGCGGTTGCGCCATCATAACGGTCGTGACCCAAAAGGATGACTGCTCGGTGGAGCCCATTCAGAAGCAAGGATCGCGCGTGTTCGCAGCAGACACTGTCCCCAAGCACCGCAGATGTTTACTTTTTCGTCCGCGGGGCTGGGGACAGGAAGTCTTGCTACAGTACATCTGTATGTGATATTGACAAAATTGATCCTCAGTGTGGGGTCAACAAAAAAAGAATCCCTAGTTGTCTGCACTCATTGAGTCAGGTGTAGTACCTGTAGATATGTAGTAATCTAGGGATATTAATATTCCCTCAATGGGCCTTCATAATAGAACATAAAACATGAAGATAAACTTCTGAAAATGGGGTCCCTCAATACAGTTACATAGTTACATAGTTACATAGTTACATAGTTACATAGTAGATGAGGTTGAAAAAAGACGTAGGTCCATCAAGTTCAACCTATGCTAAATTTAGACAACAGATACTTTATCCTATATCTATACTTACTTATTGATCCAGAGGAAGGCAAACAAAAAACCCCATTAAGGGGGAAAATGAATTCCTTCCTGACTCCAAGAATTGGCAATCAGATTAATCCCTGGATCAACATCCTTCCCATGTATACTTATTTGGTATATCCCTGTATACCTTTCCCATCTAAAAAGATGTCCAACCCTTTTTTGAACAAATCTATTGTATCTGCCATCACAGTCTCCATGGGTAATGAATTCCACATTTTACTGCCCTTACTGTAAAGAACCCTTTCCTTTGTTGCTGGTGAAATTTCCTTTCCTCCAACCTTAAGGGATGGCCCCGAGTCCTTTGTACTGGCCGTGGGATGAATAGTTCTTTTGAAAGCTCCTTGTATTGTCCCTGAATATATTTGTATATAGTTATCATATCCCCTCTTAGACGCCTCTTTTCTAATGGAAATAAATCTAATTTAGCTAGCCTCTCCTCATAAGTTAGAATGTCCATCCCCTTTATTAATTTGGTGGCTCTTCTCTGCACTCTCTCTAGTTCCATAATTTCTTTTCTTAGGATTGGTGCCCAAAATTGTACTCCATATTCAAGGTGTGGTCTTACTAGTGCTTTGTAAAGGGGCATAATTATGTTTACTTCCCTTCCATCCATTGCCCGTTTGATGCAAGATAAGATCTTGTTTGCCTTTGCAGCTACTGCATGACATTGGACACTATTGCTACTGTAAGCCTGCAGTCTACAAGCACTCCTAAATCCTTCTCCATCAAGGATTCCCCCAATATATCTCCATTTAATTTGTAAGTCGCCTTTTTATTCTTCCATCCCAAATGCATAACCTTACATTTATCTGTATTAAACCTCATCTGCCATTTACCTGCCCACATTTCCAGTCTCTCCAAGTCCTTCTGAAGAGAAATTACATCCTGCTCTGATTCTGTTACCTTACACAATTTAGTATCATCAGCAAAGATGGAGACTTTGCTCTCGATCCCAACCTCAAGGTCATTAATAAACAAGTTAAAAAGCAGGGGTCCCAGTACCGATCCCTGAGGTAATCCACTCACGACTTTAGCCCAACCTGAAAAAGTTCCATTTATGACAACCCTCTGTTGTCTGTCCTTTAACCAGTTTTCAATCCAGGTGCATATATTATTACTGAGTCCAATTTTCTTTATTTTGTACACCAACCTCTTGTGTGAAACCGTATCAAAAGCCTTTGCAAAATCTAAGTAAACCCCATCAACTGCATTACCCTGGTCTAAATTCCTACTTACCTCCTCAAAGAAACAAATAAGGTTAGTTTGGCAAGATCTATCCTTCATAAATCCATGCTGACTATTACTAATAATTTTGTTTTCCTTTAGGTATTCCTGAATATTATCCCGTATTAAACCTTCAAGTAGTTTCCCTACTATTGAAGTCAGGCTTACAGGTCTGTAATTTCCTGGTTGTGATCTAGCTCCCTTTTTAAATATAGGCACCACATCTGCTTTACGCCAATCTTGTGGTACTGAGCCTGTGGGAATGGAGTCCTTGAATATTAAATATAATGGTTTGGCTATCACTGAGCTTAACTCCTTGGGAACTCTTGGATGTATGCCATCGGGGCCAGGTGCCTTATTTACTTTAATTTTTTCAAGTCGCTTATGAACTTCTTCCTCAGTTAACCAATTGTTCATTAATATGGAGGTTGTAGCTTCCTCCTGCGGCACTACTATTGAACTTGATTCTTCCTGGTAAACACAGAGGCAAAGAATTTGTTTAATACCTCAGCTTTTTCCTTATCTCCAATAATCTGCCTACCCATCTCACACTGAAAGGGTCCTAAATTTTCTTTTCTCATTTTTTTGTTATTAAGGTACTTAAAGAACTTTTTAGGGTTGACCTTACTTTCTATTGCAATCCTTTTTTCATTATCCATTTTTGCTAATTTGATTGCCCTTTTGCAATTTTCGTTACATTCCTTATAATTCTGATATGATGTCTCTGTCCCTTCTGACTTCAAGAATCTAAACGCCTTCCTCTTCTTGTCCATTTCCTCCCCTTCATGTTTATTTAGCCACATGGGTTGTGATTTATTTCTTTTATACTTATTACACAAGGGTATACACTGATAAGTGTGCTTTTCTAACAATGTTTTAAAGACTGCCCATTTATCTTCTACATTTTTCCCTGCAAAAACATCATTCCATTGTATTACTACTAGATTAGACCTCAGTTTATTAAAATCTGCCTTTCTAAAGTTTAAGGTCTTTGTTGAACCCAAGTAATCTGTTTTTTGATAATTTATTTCAAATAATAATAATAAATAAATAATAATAGAATAAATAAAAAAAAAAATGCTCCAGGACTTGAATATTTGTTATTACTTCTCCATTGTTTGATATGACCAAATCCAGAACTGCCCCTCTCCTGGTTGGTTCCTCAATAATTTGGGTCATATAATTGTCTTTAAGCGCCCCCAAAAACCTGTTTCCTTTTGTTGTAACACTAATCTCATTGCCCCAATCTATGTCTGGATAATTAAAATCCCCCATTATGCAAACATGACCCAGTTTTGATGCCTTCTCCATTTGCAAAAGTATTTTAGCTTCCTCAATCTCACAGATTTTTGGTGTGCATTAGCAAGCATGCATTTCATTTTTTTTTCAGCCTGTACTATTATCTTATCTGCTCCTTCCTTTCTGCTCCCACTTGGTTTAGTCTTTAGAAGTTTTCTAGTATTATCTGTATTTACTATGGGTGTCTCACTGCTTGTCAAACTTGCACTTGTCCCCATTCTACCTCCATACCACCTTGTATCCTCATTTATTCCATTTAGTTCATTATCTGTTTCATTCCCCTCCCCCCTCCATCCTAGTTTAAAATCTCCTCCAACCTTTTTAGCATTCTCCCCCTAGCACAGAAGATCCCTCTTCATTGAGGTGCAATCCGTCCCTAGAATATAGATGGTACCTCTCAGAAAAGGAGTCCCAGTGCTCTAAAAACCCAAACCCCTCCTTCCTGCACCACTTTCTTAGCCATGCATTAACCTCCCTGATCTCTGACTGTCTCCCTGCGGTAGCGCATGGCACTGGTAGTATTTCAGAAAATACTACCTTGGAGGTCCTTGCCATAAGCTTTTGGCCTAGATCCCTGTAAACATTTTTTAGGACCCTCCATCTTTCTCTAACTTTGTTATTGGTGCCAACGTGTACCAAGACCGCCGGGTCAATCCCAGCCCCCTCCAACAATCTGTCTACCCGATCCGCAATGTGCCGAATCCGAGCACCCGGGAGACAACAAACTATTCGGTTCATGCGGTCCCGGCAACAGATTGCCCTATCTACCTTCCTAATAATGGAGTCCCCTACCACCACAATTTTTCTTTGTATCTGAGCATCCTGGGTCCCCACTGTGCTGGAGGAACTATTCCCCTGGCTGCTAGAGGAATTAGTCTCCCCCAGCCTTGCCATTTCTGCCCCAACATTCCCAGTATCTTCACTCAACATGGCAAATCTATTGGGATGTGTCAGCTCAGAAACGACCTGCCTCTCCCTATTGCCCCTGCTTCCCCTTCTAACTGTCACCCAGCTACCTACCTGCTCTTCACTAACAGCAACCAAGCTACCTACCTGCTCCTCACTAACAGCGCCACCATCTGCATCACTAGTCGAAGCAAGGGCCTGCTCAGTGAGCTCTAATTCCCTTTCAAGATTGCCAATGTCCCTCAATATTGCAAGTTGCCTCTTCAGATCATCAATCTCTGATTATAAAGAGACTACCCGCTCACACCTCTCACAGCGGTATGCGCCTTGGAACAGCTGCTCCAAGTGCACATACATGTGGCAAGATGTGCATTGAGTGGCATTTTCAATCCTGCTCATTCTAGCAACTATGAAGTTTATAAGTACTAACAGTAAACTGTACTTCAATATACTATACCCTGTTTAACTGCTTCTGGTTCTAACTGCACACACTTTAAACAACCAGCACTTCAAATCAACCACACAGATCAGTCGGTACACGCAAGCTCAGTTAAAACAAACTTTAATGACATCAATATAAATCACATCAATAACAAGGCGATTTATATTGATGTCATTAAAGTTTGTTTTAACTGTAATGAGGGGCTCCATTTTCAGAAGTTTATCTTCATGTTTTATGTTCTATTATGAGGCCCATTGAGGGAATATTGATGTCCCTTGATACTACTTATCTACAGGTACTACACCTGACTCAATGATTGCAGTTAACTAGGTGTTCTTTTTTTGTTGACCCCACAATACAGATGTAGCGGCCGTTATTCGAACATTTCACGGAGCCGTTTTCGTGTGATCTTCTGTATTCTACGCAGCATTCACGCCTGTGTTTATCGCAATGTATTTGTTTGCATTTCATGGATTCTGTTTCTCTGTGTACAATTCTTCGCGTATCCGTGGCAGAAATTAATGAATTGTAATGTGTACAGTACTGTGGTACTGTGCCACTGTGTCAATTTTAGGTGTTTAAAAACCAGAACACTAAAATGCAATTTTCTGTACTTTCGTCTTAAGGCGGTAAGGTTGGAAGAAATCACGCGCCATGACATGGGTATTCCGAGGTATACAACGCGTGAAATGTTCAAATAACGGCCGCTGCATCTGTATGTATCCCCTATCCCCTAGATGCACCTTGATATAAAATCTTCTATATTTAAGAGTGAGGGTGAGCGGTAGGTCACACAGTGAATAAGTAATTTTGCGATAATCGCTTATTTGCAGGTTCATTTGCAACGCCGCATTACAAATATTGCAGACATATCACTGTGGCAAATAGCCTCATACTATTGCATTACCACTGGCGATATAGCTTCAGTGAGTGCAGCTTTATTTAACCAGCAGCAGGATAAATACATGACTTACCCTAACCCTATTATCCGAGCCTAATCCTTACCCTAACCCTAACCAGCACTCTCTGAGCCTTAATAATATGGGAGAAAATCATTGCCAATTTAATAAAGGAGAGTGAGGAGGTTATAGACCTGCCGGGTAAATAGACACTTCCTTAGTGAAAAGGTCGATAAAAGGGGATATTTCTAAATTGTTCCAAAATTGACTATTAGTGAATCTTGCCCTAAATCCCTGCCATGTGTCCTTTTATGTACTGCACATACCCCTCTAACCTATTTTGGATAATAAAGTTATAGTGGAATAAAAACAATATATGTGATAGACATGCAAATACACTGATAAGTTTCTGTTCTCTCCTATTCATTATATGGGGGAGAGATTGTCACTTTATTTTCCCCACAATATATATCCTTACTGTCTCAGCATGTTTTACTGTAATTACATTTATTGACACAAATCTGCTAGCTGGAGGTTAGCCACCATTAATCTGGCAAAAGTTTTTCATGCCGCAAAAAACAACTAAAAGAAAAGCACCAGACACAGCACTTAGGGCAAAATTTACTAAGCAGTGCTAAACCTTAAGGCAGTTTACAGCCATTCAATAAAGAAAAATGTACTGCGCTATTCGTGATATGTGCACGTGAATACAATGTGCAAATAAGAACACCAGCTTATAACATACAATGTTGTAGTGTAAAATAAGTGGCTGCCAATCAGTGAATCTGACCACCCTGGTCAGATATACTGTACAATACTATGGTAAAACAGATACTGTGCAGCGCCTAATGCTAATAACTAAATGATGTAACCTTTCACTTGTAATGAAAGTGAATGTTGCCAATGCAACCAGAGATAAAAATAAGACACATATATATGCAAAATGTCCAAGTGATAGAATACCCCTGACGAAGCGAAGGTTTTCGTGAAACGCGTAGGGGGAGGAAGTCCACAGCCCCACGACATCGCGAGCTAAACGAGCACAGGAGTACTCTGTAGCCTCATGGACAGCGTCCCAGCTAAGCGCAGAGAAACCGGAACCGGCTTTTTACCATCACTTGCTCTCGCAAGACCTCAAGCAGGACTCCAGGGAGGCAGTCAGTGGGATGCCCGTAGGACCGAGACGAGGCAGCACCACAACTCCGTGACCAGTGGAGAACCCATGCGCACCAACTGGTCTGGAGAAGACACCCCAGGGACTCCAGGAGTATCAGCCGGAGAAGAAATGCAGCCACCTTTAATTCAAGTCCGTGATATATGCGCATTACCTACCTCCTGGAAGTAGGATTTTGATTTTGGCCAGGCGTGTGGAGTGGATTCTATTACATTGTCACACATGGGATTTTATTTTAATGTTTATTAAATGTACTCTTTTCATCTTACTTTCTTGCTTTATTCCTACCTCTGAGGATTTCATTATTAGTTTATCATTTGGTTAATTATCATTATTACATGCAGTATTACACTGTTTGGCATGTTTTTCTCTTTACATATGCTGAGATTCACCTGATTCGATCTACATCATTGGAGTTATGAAGTGTGCCTGTCATGCGCTCCAGAGTGCGCTATGCATATGCCAAATGGTTGTGTCTGAAGCAGCGGGAGGTTCAGCGGGGAGTCCATCTGGAGATATATGCTTATGCTGGAGATGTCAGTGACACTGCGGTAACTGTCCTAGGTGGATAGTCTCTCTTGCCCCAAGGATAAGAGTTCCGTCGGGGGCCTAGGTGTGGGAGGCTGGAGGTAAGAAAATTACCGTCTTACCTCCTAATGTAAAGCCTTCCTCAATACCGGGTCCCGCTTCCACAGTGAATGTAGACCGCACGTCCGCAGAGAGGGAACAGCCCCTCCTCCCCCTCTCGTGCTGCTGCCGCCCGCAAGGTAGATAACAGCAACAGAGACGGCAATAGTCCGGGCACTCAGACAGGGTCAGGAACATCCCAAAATTGAAAAATTTAAGAAAAGGGTACCAGTAAAAGTAAAAAAGTGCTTTATTTTAAACAAAATAGACAAGACAGAAAGGTCCTCCCACGCGTTTCACGCAAGTGTTGCGCTTTCTCAAGGAGTGTGGACACACAGGAAGTAAGCACAATTACTGTATATATGCTAAATAATTAAGTAAATCACCTTAGACACAGCTGAGAGTGACATAACAGTGTAAACACATTTAATTAAAATTAAAATAAAAACATCACTGAAGCTGGGACCTCTATAATAAATATATAATGTTTGACTAGTTTCATATAATATCTATCATGTTACTGATGAATGCATAAGTAATATGTATATGGGTTAAAATCAAACAAATTTAAATGCATCAATGTATTATATCCTTGAAAAAATATAAATGTAGCCAATTATGGATACATTACAAATTAAACAGAGTATGCAGATTCAATATAATATAAGTATCAATACAAATGTTGCTAACATGCAGACTAGCATATACCTTATATTTTGATAAACATTGAAACAGATGTATAGTAACAATGGAACACAGATAACTGTAGGTAAAAAGTAATGCTACCCAATGTTAAGGTAAATATAAATTGCTATGACAATAATGTTGCTCTTATGAGCCATATTATATGTAGAGTAGAGTAACAAAGCACTCACCCTGGGGACGTTAATAATAAATGCAAACTGATTGAGAATGTACATATTATATAAAGATTACCAAATATAGGTTCATATGTAGAACTTGGTGAACTCAAAAGATTGGTAGACCCAAAACAGTTGGCATAGAGACCATCCCCATGAAGATAGCAACCCTATGGATAGCAATAATGTACTTATAAATATCAAGGGAAAGAAATCTATAATTCATATAGAATAACTATTGTGACATAGACCACTATATTGACTACAAAAGGGCTGAATGAGATGTAGTACACATGTCACAGTAAATCTTACTATGATAGACTTCCAGCTGGAAAGCGAAATTACATTTGGTATCAGTAATCAGAGTTTGGATACTACAGTACATCAGAGGAAGCACCCCAAGTAACACTAGGAATTGAGTCCATGAGGCTGGAGCGTACCCAGAGTGAAAATCCAGAATGCCTCTCTCTAATGTAGCATCCTGGCTCTGTTACCACCTCTCACAGGAATGGGAATAAATTCCAGTGCTATACATCTAAATGACAACAGAGAGCCTGGTTGGCATTCTAGGAAATGTTTGGACACTGGATGATTAATATCTTTATTGGAAATTAATCTCACGTGTTCCCTTATGCGTGTCTTTAATTTCCTTGCAGCCACATGTTAAAAGATACACCACATGGTTAGTTTGGCACGTAATAAAGGATTTGATGTCATATTTATGTGTTTTATCTTTGTTCTCAAAGGTAGTGGTTTTCTGAACATATAAGCAGATATTGCAATGTCCACATTTATATAAACCTTTGAGTGATGGAAAAAATCCCTTCTTTTTAATCATACTGTTGGTTCGGAACATACTCAGTGAAATACGATTACTTATAGTGTGAGATCTTTAAAAGACTATTTTGGGATCATGGGAAACCATGTCCCTTAAAAGGGGATCTGAAGACAAAATCGTCCAGTGTTTTCTAATAATAACAGATACAGCTGTGGCCTGACTACTATACGGAGTAATGAAATATGGTAATGTGTTGGTATCAATATGTGTTGAAGTATTGACATCAATGTCCACATGAGTATTGGCCATAGTGATAAGATCAGTTCTATCACGTGACAGTGATTACTCAAAAGCCTCATCTAGAACATGACTAGTATACCCCCTTTGTAAAAAACGTTCCTTTAGATCTTGTGACCTAAGTTTGAAGTCATCTAATGAGGAACAATTTCTGCGGAGGCGTAGATATTGTCTTCTGGGTATGCCTTTAAAAAGAGATCTGTTATAACAACTCCCTGCATGTAATAAGGCATTACGGGAATTGCCCTTCTGATAAATGTCAGTTTGGACTGTTTTGTCCTGATCTATAAACAGGCAGAGATCCAAAAACTGAATGTGGTGCCCGTGAAATTGATGAGTAAACTGTAAATTGAGAGTATTATCATGAAGATAATCAAAGAAAAGAAAAAGATCCTGAACAGAACCTCTCCAAACAATAAGCAAGTCGTCAATATAACGCTTGTAAAGCACCACATTGTGACGAAATGGATTCCTATCTCCAAACACGTGGGACATTTCTCACCAACCCATGAACAGGTTGGCGTAGGATGGGACAAAGCAAGTCCCCATCGCGGTCCCATGTATTTGGAGATAGAACTGGCCATCAAACTGAAAATAGTTATGGTGAAGCAAAAAGTGAATACTGTCTAGTAGAAAGGTGACATGTACTGGTGATAGTGTGGAAGTGTGTTCTAAATAGTGTCTAGTGGCAATAAGGCCATGTGTGTGTGAAATGATGGTGTATAATGAGACCACACCTAGAGTGACCCAGAGATAATCAAAGTGCCATGTGAAATCGTGAAAAAGTGATAAGAAGTGTTTGGTGTCAAGTAAAAAGGAAGGTGACGTGCGAACAAGTGGTTATAAATAGTGATCAACATAAATAGACAAGTGCTCACCTAAGGACCTAATATTGGAAACTATAGGCCTGCCCTTGGGTGCAATGAGTGACTTGTGTATTTTTGGAAGATGGTGAAATATAGGTGTAATGGGGTGAGTGACATTGAGATAATCACATTCAGTTTTTGAAAGAACCTGTAGTATGATGCCTTCTTCAAGGAGCTCCCCGAGCTCCAAAAGAAATTCCAAAGTATGGTAGTGTCTCAATTTGGAATAGGAGGTAGTGTCATTTAGCTGTCTTAGAGCTTCTGTTTTGTTGTACTCACTGTCAAGGACGACAACCGCACCTCCTTTATCAGCATTCTTTACTGTGATGGAATCATTTTCTGAAAGTAGAAGGATAGCTGCCCTTTGTTCCGATGACAAATTATCTGATTGTGAGTGGTATCTTGGAATACCGGTGACATATATCCTTGGACAATAGGAAAAGATCCATTTCCACCATGTGTTGAAATGTATTAATAGATTGGCTTCTCATGAACTTGGGATTAAATAAGGACTTGTTCTTAAGTCCTGAATCCCTCCTTCCTAAGAATGACTCAATGCCAATATATTCAGCATTTTCATTGTAAAGATCAGTCAGATCTTTTAGATAACACTGATCCTTAATACTATACCTTGAATTTAAAGATGTTTGAAAATCAAAAATAGAAATGGTAGTATTGTCCAAAGAGTCACAAGTCCCTGGGTGTTGTGATTTGTTTAGAAAATACTTTTTGATAGTAAGCTTACGAATAAACTTATATAAATCCACTGTAGTGGAAAATAAATCTTATTTGTGATCTGGAGCAAAGGAAAGTCCAAGGTGAAGAACAGAGAATTCTGTATCTGTAAGAGAATATTTAGACAGATTAATAACATTTGTATCTTGAATATTCAATGTCTCTGTCTCTTTGCCGGTACACCCCCTTTTGGTCTTTTTCTTAGACCGTCGTGTCCTGCATCGTTTTTTTGCCTGTTGTCGTCTTTCAGGAATCTCCCTGGAAAAGCTGGAATATCTGGTTGGCCTGTTCTCATCGCCAGATGAAGGATTTGATTGATTCTCAGAGAAAGACACATAATGAGTTGAAAGTTCATGGTTAGAAACAACACTGTCATGTTTATCCTTATTTTGTGATGTTTTAAGAATAGATCTGTTTATTGACTGTGTGTTGTGTTTTTTTGATCGATTGGCAGACTTTTTGTTAAATGTTGGTTTGTGCCACAAATAAACTTGTTTCTGAATGTAATCAATCTTGTCTCTCTCGAACTTATTTTGTTTGGTAATCATAATGGTCTTATCCAAATTGTTGATCCTTGTAGCTAGTTTAGAATCAAACTCTTTGAAACTATCAAAGCGTGTACATGCCTGCAGTTTAGCTTGAAGTTCCTTAACTTGTTTTTGAACATTCTCTTTTCCTTCCTGTTTAAATTGAACAATCAAGTGCATTAGTTTGAAAGAACAGTCATCAAGAATCCTGCACCAATCCCTTTCGAACTCCCCATTTTCAAAGCCAAATGAAGGTGCCTTAGTTAGGCGGAGTCCCCTGGGTATGCGTTTTCTCTTGATATAATTCTCAAGAGTTATCATATCCTACCATGTGTGCAGGTCTTGTGTTAGATATTTTTCCAATCGTGCAAAATGCATTTTTAAATCAAGAGAATCTTTGCAATACAGTTCTTTAGTGCTATTTTTGCTTCTATATTTATATCACTCTGGGTCCCAGTGTAAGTGCTTTAGGCTTTTCCAAAACATGTTCATGTGAATGCATACACACTAATGCTTTCACTCTCTACATTTCATTTTTAATCTACATTGTATTGGTATTTAATTCTACAACAACAAGTTAAGTGGTTTTTCAAGATGGATTCACAAGCGGAGACCTCATCACATTTTGCATTCAATTGTTTTAATACATCCACTAGAAACCTGACAGTAGAATCAGTATTTGATAGCACTAAAGAACTGTATTGCGAAGATTGTCTTGATTTAAAAATGCATTTTGCACAATTGGAAAAATATCTAACACAAGGATCAACAATTTGGATAAGACCATTATGATTACCAAACAAAATAAGTTCGAGAGAGACAAGATCGATTACATTCAGAAACAAGTTTTTTTGTGGCACAAACCAACATTTAACAAAAAATTTGCCAATCGATCAAAAAAACACAACACACAGTCAATAAACAAATCTATTCTTAAAAAATCACAAAATAAGGATAAACATGACAGTGTTGTTTCTAACCATGAACTTTCAACTCATTATGTGTCTTTCTCTGAGAATCAATCAAATCCTTCATCTGGCGATGAGAACAGGCCAACCAGATATTCCAGCTTTTCCAGGGAGAATCCTGAAAGAGGGCAACAAGCAAAAAATGACGCAGGACACGACGGTCAAAGAGAAAGACCAAAGGGGGCGAACCGGCAAAGAGACAGAGACATTGAATATTCAAGATACAAATGTTATTAATCTGTCTAAATATTCTCTAACAGATACAGAAGTCTCTGTTCTTCACCTTGGACTTTCCTTTGCTCCAGATCACAAATTCGATGTATTTTCCACTACAGTGGATTTATATAAGTTTATTTGTAAGCTTACTCTCAAAGTTTTTTCTAAACAAAACACAACACCCAGGGATTTGTGTCTCTTTGGACAATACTACCATTTCAATTTATGATTTACAAATATCTTTAAATTCAAGGCATAGTTTTAAGGATCAGTGTTATCTAAAAGATCTGGCTGATCTTTACAATGAAAATGCTGAATATACTGGCATTGAGTCATTCTTAGGAAGGAGGGATTCAGGATTTAAGAACATGTCCTCATTTAATCCCACCTTTATGAGAATCCAATCTATTAATACATTTCAACACATGGTGGAAAGGGATCTTTTCCTATTGTCCAAGGATATAATGTCACCGGTATTTCAAGATACCACTCACGATCAGATAATTTGTCATCAGAACAAAGGGCAGCTATCCTTCTACTTTCAGAAAATTATTCCATCACAGTAAAGAACGCTGATAAAGGAGGTGCGGTTGTCGTCCTTGACAGTGAGTACTACAAAACAGAAGCTCTAAGACAGCTAAATGACACTACCTTCTATTCCAAATTGAGACACGACCCAACTTTAGAATTTATTTTGGTGCTCTCAGAGCTCATTGCAGAAGGCATCATACTACAGGTTCTTTCAAAAACTGAATGTGATTATCTCAAAGTCACTAACCCCGTTACACCTATATTTCACCATCTTCCAAAAATACACAAGTCACTCATTGCACCCCCGGGCAGGCCTATAGTTTCCAATGTTGGGACCCTAGGTGAGCACTTGTCTATTTTTGTTGATCACTATTTACAACCACTTGTTTGTACGTTACCTTCCTATTTACTTGACACCAAACACGTCATCACTTTTTCACAATTTCACATGGCACTTTGATTATCTCTGGGTCACTCTAGATGTGGCCTTATTATACACCATCATTTCACACACTCCTGGCCTTATTGCCATTGGACACTATTAAAACACACTTCCACACTATCATCAGCACATGTCACCTTTCTGTTAGACAGTATTCACTTTTTGCTTCACCATAACTATTTTCAGTTTGATGGCCAGTTCTATCTCCAAATACGTGGGACCGCGATGGGGACTTGCTTTGCCCCATCCTACGCCAACCAGTTCATGGGTTGGTGGGAAATGTCCCACGTGTTTGGAGATAGGAATCCATTTTGTCACAATGTGGTGCGTTATATTGACGATTTGCTCCTTGTTTGGAGAGGTTCCGTTCAGGATCTTTTTCTTTGATTATCTTCATGATAATACTCTCAAATTACAGTTTACTCATTAATTTCACAGGCACCACATTCAGTTTTTGGATCTCTGCCTGTTTATAGATCAGGACAAAACAGTCCAAACTGACATTTATCGGAAGGACAATTCCCATAATGCCATATTACATGCAGGGAGTTGTCATAACAGATCTCTTTTTAAAGGCATAACCAGAGGACAATATCTACGCCGCTGCAGAAATTGTTCCTCATTAGATGACTTCAAACTTAGGTCACAAGATCTAAAGGAACGTTTTTTACAAAATCATGTTCTAGATGAGGCTTTTGAGTACGCACTGTCACGTGATAGAACTGATCTTATCACTATGGCCAATACTCATGTGGACATTGATGTCAATACTTCTACACATATTGATATCAACACATTACCATACTTCATTACTCCGTATAGTAGTCAGGCCACAGCTGTATCTGTTATCATTAGAAAACACTGGCCGATTTTGTCTTCAGATCCCCTTTTAAGGGACATGGTTTCCCATGATCCCAAAATAGTATTTTCAAGATCTCACACACTAAGTAATCGTATTTCACTGAGTATGTTCTGAACCAACAGTAGGATTAAAAACAAGGGATCTTTTCCATCACTCAAAGGTTTATATAAATGTGGACATTGCAATATCTGCTTATATGTTCAGAAAACCACTACCTTTGAGAACAAAGATAAAACACATAAATATGATATCAAATCCTTTATTACGCGCCAGACTAATCATGTGGTGTATCTTTCAACATGTGGCTGCAACAAGCAGTACTGTACATGGGATTAACCACAAGGAAATTAAAGACACGCATACAGTAATACGTGAGATTAATTTCCAATAAAGATATTAATCATTCAGTGTCCAAACATTTCCTAGAATGCCAATCAGGCTCTCTGCTGTCATTTAGATGTACAGCACTGGAATTTATTCCCATCCCTGTGAGAGGTGGTACCAGAGCCAGGACGCTACATCAGAGGGAGGCATTCTGGATTTTCACTCTGGGTACACTCCACCCCCATGCACTCAAATCCGAGTGGGACTTGGGGTGCTTCCTCTGATGTAGTATCCAAACTCTGATTACTGATACCAAATGTAATTTCGCTTTCCAGCTGGAAGTCTATCATAGTAAGACTTACTGTGATATTTGTACTGCATCTCATTCAGCCCTTTGATAGTCAACATAGTGGTCTATGTCACAATAGTTATTCTATATGAATTATATATTTCTTTCTCTTGATATTTATAAGTACATTATTGCTATCCATAGGGTTGCTATCTTCATGGGGCTTGTCTTTATGCCAACTGTTTTGAGTCTACCAATCTTTTGAGTTCACCAAGTTCTACATATGAACCTATATTTGGTGATCTTTATATAATATGTACATTCTCAATCAGCTTGCATTTATTATTAACGTCCCCAGGGTGAGTGCTTTGTTACTCTACTCTACATATAATATGGCTAATAAGAGCAACATTATTGTCATAGCCATTTATATTTACCTTAACATTGGGTAGCATTACTTTTTACCTACAGTTATCTGCGTTCCATTGTTACTATACATCTGTTTCAATGTTTATCAAAATATACAGTATATGCTAGTCTGCATGTTAGCAACATTTGTATTGATACTTATATTATATTGAATCTGCATACTCTGTTTAATTTGTTATGTACCCATGATTGGCTACATGTATATTTTTTCAAGGATATAATACATTGATGCATTTAAATTTGTTTGACTTTAACCCATATACATATTACTTATGGATTCATCAGTAACATGATAGATATTATATGAAACTAGTCAAACATTATATATTTATTATAGAGGTCCCAGCTTCAGTGATGTTTTTATTTTAATTTTAATTAAATGTGTTTACACTGTTACGTCACTCTCAGCTGTGTCTGAGGTGATTTGCTTAATTATTTAGCATATATAAGTGTGCTTACTTCCTGTGTGTCCATACTCCTTGAGAAAGCGCTTGCGTGAAACACGTGGGAGGACCTTTCTGTCTTGTCTACCACCTACTTTTGTTTAAAATAAAGCACTTTTTTACTTTTGCACCCACTGGTACCCTTTTCTTTAATTTTTCAATTTTTGGCTGTTCCTGATCCAGTCTGAGTGCCCTGACTATTGCCGTCTCAGTTGCTACATCATCGGAGTGACTGAATACTACAATTAAGGACATTATATATGGTTCTATCACTTGGACATTTTGTATGTATATGTGTCTTCTTTTTATCTCTGGTTGCATTGGCAACACTCGCTTTCATTACAAATGAAAGGTTACATCATTCATTTACGGCCATTCATTAAGTGGGTAGTGCAGTGCATACAGTTCCTACCCGCATATCACCGCGTAGGCAGTCTTGACCTTAATACATCTCCTCTATATGAATACTCTACAAATCACTAAATAATGTAGGTGGAATAAAATAGGAGTAAAATATCTTGATAGATTTACCAAAAGAGCTGCACATGCACAGTTTTTTTAAGTTTGCTGTTAGTTTGACAGAACCACATAGCGTTGCAAACAGGACCATTGTCGATAGGATATGTCTGATTCAGTTCTGTTTAATTTTTTTCACTCCATTCTCAAAGTATCATGGGATGTGTAGTCTTTTTTTCTATTGAGCCCTAGCAGTGACAATAAATCAATACGGCAACATCTGATTTTGTCAAGACCAATACTATACAATGCTACATGTGTTTTCTCCTTATTTGAAATTGTATTTATTAATTATGATTGCAGGTTACAGCTATATTAGCAATTCATTAACTAGAATATTCAACCTGCCATTGATCACACTACTAAGATCAGGTTTCTAAGACTTCTTCTCATTGGTATTTGGGTTGAGGGGCACTGATCAGTCTATAGCATTATGTTTTGGGTAGAGGCTATTTACCTGACGAGCGGGGTAAATAAGGCACTTGTTCAGCCTTATTTAAGAGGCAGACGGATAAAGAGACACTTGTTTGGACATAAGAGGCTAAATAAAGGACTTATTCAGCCTTTTAAAAACTGCAACAGGATAATTAAAGACTTGCAACAATAGAAAAACGAAACCCCTATAATGAGAGCACTCTAATGCCCATTTATAGTAGTTATGCTAATGCTAAAATGGTAGAAGGCATTAAAGCAGCACATGCTCTCCCCCCAAAATAATGTTTTCCCCTATGTGGGAAGCACTGGGTCTCCGGAGCTGAAACATGTTAATTTCAGTTTCGGTGAACACATGTGTAAATGTCCCAGGCATGTGGGCCAATAGGAAGCTGCAAGGGATGATGTAATGGCGTCCTATTGGTCAGCGTGACGTGGGGCATGTAAACCGCTATTATGATAGCCCCAACTAGCCCAGCCGGAGCTGCTACTGGCACCCCCTATGGAGGTATCTTGGAAGCAAGAGGTCCCTGGAGCTGAAATTAAAGTGATTCATCCCCGGAGACCCCTGCTTCATATATATATATATATATATATATATATATATATATATATATATATATATATATATATATATATGTGTATATATATATATATACATATATACTAAAAAAAAACTCAAACCTGGAGTGCTGCTTTAGATGCTGAATAAACCAAACAGGAATCAATAAGTAACTACAAAAGGGCTTTGCAGAGACATCACATACTGTAGCTCACTGCAGCAGAAATGGACACAATATAATTCTGTAAAAAATCAAGATTTACTCACCCGCTGGGCCCGGGTCTTTGAGCCTGTGAGAAACGCCAGTCCACGTTAGGTTGTGCCTGCTGAAAAAACGGAATAGTGTTTTTAATTTTTGTTCTGCATATATACACAGAAGAACCAAATTATATTGGTTCTCTTTATTCTTCTTTGTATGTTTTTTCTCTTTTTCACCTTCAATCATTAGCTAAAATAAAGGAGGAAAAATTATGGTGTTAGTAAAATTTTATGGGGAAATCGGTTTTCCTCCCAGCCTGCTTCAAACAGGAAAAAAGGTTAGTGTACAATGTTGCACATAGCCTTGACTAGGTTGCTGATAAGAAGCTAAAAACAACAATGAACAATTTATTCTGTATGCCTTGGGAAAAAAACTGTGTTGAAGGACACTGGAATAATGGTACATTCAAGTAAACAATTAAATTTAAAAAGACATTTTGTAAAAAAAAAATCTAATACATCTAAAAACATCTAATATTAAATACGATGGTTTAAGCCAGGGGTACGCAAACTGAGCCCCAGGTTTTTCAGGGAGGGGGGGGGGGGAAGGGGCACGGCAATTAATTGCCGGGGGACCGCATGAGGTCTCTATAACACACTTACCGTACCTTCCAGTGACGCGTCGTCATGGTAACCCGGCGTCAAATGACGCAGTGGGGTCACATGACGTCACATTGCCATGGCAACGTGATGTCACGTGACCCCGCGTGTCATTTGACGCTGGGGCTGAGCAGGGAGGGGGGGGGAGGCGCAGCGGAGAACAGGCAGGGGTGCGCACAGGGAAAAGTTTGCGCACCCCTGGATTAAGCAATGCGTGCCGCATGTTTTTTTATTTTTTATTTTTTAACAGCTCCAGAGGCGCCAGTTTCCCAATACATTAAATCTCCCTAACAAGACTGCCTTTCTGGGAGGAACATCAGGGCCTTCTGGCAGTTATTAGTAGGGTGGTTCAGCTTCAGGGCACGCACCCGCTCTCAGTTCAGATAGTGGCAAGATTGAAAATAAGGTTTTAAGAGGTATCATGAATGCATTTTTATCGCATTCTGAATTTGTATTGGGGCAGTATATTGTCCCTGATACAGCACAGCCTTACTGCATCCTGGGATGCTGTGAATGACAGTATGGGCAGCACATAAACAAAATTACTTTTCTCGAAAGCATAACATAAACAAATCATTTGAATGAACTAAGTTGTATTTTAAGACTAGGGGCCTATGCAGAGAGCAGCGGTGGAATTAATTGGAGATGTTAATAAATAGTACCTTTTTGGCGTGATTTTATCTCCATATGCAGAAAGGTCCTAAAACTGCATTTAAAATCATGTCTGCATATGGAGAGTTTCAACCGGCGAGATGCGCGCTGGTGAAACATGTTTTAAAAAAAGCGCGTTTTTTTTTTCTTCTCCCTCTGGCCGCCGAGCTCCAGATTCCTGCCAACTTTTGTTGGCGGAGCTAATTGTTGAATTTTTCTCAATTTTAATGGCGCGATCAGCCGCTAGATGGCGATCGCGCCTTTCTGAATTCGGATATTTTTACAACTGGCGAGATGTAGGTTCTCGCCAGCCGCGCGGCGAGTTTTCAAATAGAAAAAAAAAATGGCGCGTTTTCCGTTACCCGCCATTTTCACCTGTTTTCTACCCAAATTTCTCCAAAAAATGGCGACATTTACTTTAGCGCAGCTCTCTGGATTGGGCCCTAGGTGTTTTTTCACTGGAAACAATGGACTTCTGCTTTAAATATCATATAACTATGAAGCTTCGTTTTTAAAGGTTTATTGTTCATTCATTTTCTTGAGAGTGGTATGCATTGTATTGCTGTGCAGTTCTTAATTTGTTAATGGACAGAATAATGTTACACTCTTGCCATCAATCTGTCTTATCAATTTCTCAATTAAAGCGGAAGTACTGCTGCTGTACCTAACTTTCTACGAAACAAAATCTACATTTATTAAACATTGTGGAAAAACTATTCTAACCATATTTTAGAAAGATGAATACAATATTCATGCTTAGAAATCAATTAGGGACGGAGGTTAAAATATATCTATTTTTCTTTGAATAGAAAGTAGAACTATAAGTTCATCACTAAAAAAGGTGCTATGAGGTTGTAAATAAAAAAGTATTGGTTCTCTGTACCCCCTAGTACCATCACAATAAACCCACTGGAAATATCATAAATGTACAATATAAATCCCAAAGTTCTCAAAGAAAAAATTCTTAGTGCAACTGTACTCATTTTGCATTGGACCAAACTTGAAAAAATTCTTCCACCACAGATGATATGTTTAGTTTCAGTGAAAATAAACAACTTGTATAAGGTGCGATTCCCAATTAGGGTGTTGTTACAGTAACTAAACACAGAGGATCTTTGCACCGCACTGCTTCAGGAACAAATCAACAAGAAAAAAGCTAAAAATATTATCAAAAGTCAATCCATATATAAAATAATTTATTATAGACTCATGGAAATAGACCAATAAAATCTTCCAATGCGTTTCACGCTAAGGCTCTTTGTCAAGGTTGTAATACCTTGGTATCTTATCAATGCTGCTGCTGGAATCATTTTATTCTCTCCTAAATCTGTCTCTCCTGCATGTATATGACGATTGCAGTACAGTACATGCATCAATAAGTGGAAAAAAGGTAGTGCTTCACTTTAAGTACATTTTCGCTTTACATACATGCTCGGGACCCATTGCGTACATTAATGCGGGGTATGCCTGTATACATCTATATATCTGCTGGAGAATATTTGACAACCATCCCATGTAGCTGAGCTCTAGATTTTGGAAGCAGCTTCACAGCATATTAAATAGGGGCCTAAGTAGGGCTTCTGTTTTTGCTGTATACAGGAACTAGAAGTGGTCCGGGTGAAAGCAGTTGCAAGCTGCCTGAGTTTTGTGAGCCATACTGACACTGATGGCAGGAAGTGTGTAGTCACAATTGCTCTGCATTGTGTCGTGTTAATTTTTAAAGCACGGGAATGTGCACAAAGAGGTTGTTCTCCATGGCTACTCTCCCCATCAGCAAACCACTTATCAGTTGCTTAGGTAACCAAATGCTAAATCTACTAGAGACAACTATTCAACAAATGTGTCTATAATGGTACAGCTAAATTTGGCTACTGTACTGCATATCCGACCCAATATATATGTGCACGTGAATACGGACAGTTCCTGCCATTCAAAGGAAATAACATTACTAGCATGACTGCAGCTCAGAATAGTTGTTCATTAAGAAGCTGATCAGTGGGGATTCTGGCTGACTAACAATATTGAGACTATTGTGTGTATTTATAGCTGCACACCTGCGTTCTTGCAGTCTATGTCAAAGTTGCTAAGCAGAGTATGAGTTAATACCGTACAAAGCCTCATGGATTCTCATGAGAATACAATACATAGAGTATACCTGTAGCCATTGATCAGTAAAAATATTACAGTTTTTGCTTTGCGATAGAGTTGTATGTCACAAGTTCTTTTTATAGTTGAGTAGTAAAGACAAAATAATTTCCTTCATGAAGAACTGAAAATCTAATTGTTTAATGAATCAAAGTCACAGAGAAAAAGTGATCTGGCCATGGGAAAAATGGTTTGGTATTTCATCAGGATTTTGCACGGTATCAAAAACTGTTTTGTTCTCAAGGTTGCGTATACTGCAAAGTTGACATAGAAGATCTATGTTTCACAAGTTAAAGAAATAACAAAATCAAAGAATGTGCATGCAAAACTATACAGAAATATTTTTTTTCATGATTTCGGGGAATTTTCCAGCTACTTCATTAAGAAAAAGTACATTTGTTAATAATTAATTGGTTGGCACGTTTACCAATGTAGAAAGATTATTCTTGTGGCAATTTAAGTGAACGACCCAGGCCCATGGTCTGTAACACCGAGCCCCAGTTCCTCGTGACCCTGGAAAAATCACTTTACTGTAGTTATGGTATTTTAATTAGGAATAAAATATCTTTAAAACAAATTCAATGAGGAAATGATTATTTGTGCTTTATTGTTACACTATTGACAATGCAGCAAATCATAGCATTTGAGATTTGCATTATATTTTATACTCACAATCTCATATACTTTCCTACACATTGATGATCATAAAGTTATATAGGTCATTGGTGAAGAACCCCGCTACAGCTAAATAAAGTGAGTGTATGGGGGGTAAGGTGCTAATGGGTAACGTAATGGGTAAATAATGAAAGAGCAAGAACCCACTAGAAGCACTCAGTATCCCCTAAATGTGTAATGATATATTTAAAAATAATCTTTAATGCTTAACTAATTAAAATAATCGTATTAAAATTCAACAATTGACACACATATATATAAACCCTGTGATGAGTATATAGGATACTCCGGGTCAATATAATAGAGGAAACGTTTGAGGTATATTAGATCAGAACGTTCCCAGGGATCCGATATGCAGTATTCCCTATTAGTGGTAGTTAGGTATGCACTGGTATAGGAGGAGGGCTAGCTGATAGCCTGTCTAGAGTAACAGACAGGTCACAAGGTGATAACGTAGAGTAGTGTGTCTCATCACAATTGCCGAGTACAAGCAAAAAGATGAGCACAGTACAACCAGTGTGTCCTCACTATGCGTACAAAAATAGATCCGATGGTAAGGAAACAATATAGTAGGCTCTATATAAAGACCCACATCTACCCACCTAACAACAGCTAATAGGCTCTAAAGATAGAAGAGCTAGCTATTGAACACAGAACATGTTTTGCTTGTACTCGGCAATTGTGATGAGACTCACACTACTCTACGTTATCACCTTGTGACCTGTCTGTTACTCTAGACAGGCTATCAGCTAGCCCTCCTCCTATACCAGTGCATACCTAACTACCACTAATAGGGAATACTGCATATCGGATCCCTGGGAACGTTCTGATCTAATATACCTCAAACGTTTCCTCTATTATATTGACCCGGAGTATCCTATATACTCATCACAGGGTTTATATATATGTGTGTCAATTGTTGAATTTTAATACCCATTATTTTAATTAGTTAAGCATTAAAGATTATTTTTAAATATATCATTACACATTTAGGGGATACTGAGTGCTTCTAGTGGGTTCTTGCTCTTTCATTATTTGATCATAAAGTTAGCATTCTATAGCAACAAGAAATGGTGATAATCAGTGGTTGACAAATCACCAAAAAATCTACTCGCCACCTAGTACCAAACGTGTGCTGCTTGGGACAATATTTACTCGGCCGGGGGTTAAATCCACTCGCCCGGGGCGAGCAAATGTATAGGTTTGTCGAACACTGGTGATAATGTTGTAAGAATGTACACCACATAGCCTAACCAAGCAATGTACTTACACACTTTACTAACCATGACAAATATACTCATAAACATGCATCACATCAGAAGGCTAGTGTAAAAATAGGCTATTTGTCTTTAATAAATAAGAAATATTTGTATAAGTCCTGATATAAAAGAATGCTCCTTGATAAAGTGTATTTTACACGAAACGCGTAGGAGTTTTTATACATTGATTTGGGACCCACTTTTGGCTGTGCGCCAGTTTTTTCCTTGTTTGTTGATGAAGATTTATCTCACTCCACGTGGCTGCACACATATCAGGATTTTGGACAGGGGTATTTGTATTATTTATTTATTATTTATTATTCATTATTCATTATTCTCCATCAATACTCATTGTGAGTCCAGGATCTATCCCAATGAGGGTTTGACTGGAGTTTTTCAGCTCTCATCTCACCCTTCAGGGATTATTGGTCTGTCTAGGGACTTTACTACTAGCATCATTCTGCATACCCCCTGTCCTAAACCTGTTTATTTACATATATTGTCATTTGGAAAGGAACCAGCGTTGGAGCACCTTTGTCACTTAAATTTCTGGACTGATATAAAAGAATGAAAAGCCTACATATATTAAAACAATGTAATGTAAAACCTGCCAGACATTTTATATCTAGTGCACTTCACATTAACTTCTATTCCTCATACCTCTTGCCGATCATTAACAGAAAAACTCAAAAAGATAAATAATAGATAATAGCCAAATTGTCTATTTTTCACATTTTGTTGTTGTAGGGATGTAGCAAAGGTTATTGTACCCCTGGCATTATAGTGAGATATTCTGTGATTATTGACATTAAAACTGCCATATAATCTTAAGGAAAATCTGTCATATTCTGATATTCTGCAAGCATTATAAATGGATGTGAATAAAGCTCTTGTTTGTAAAATAAAAGTTCCTGGTGCCCATCATTATTGTATCTGCAGATCCACGCCCAGCCTGCACCCAACCAGCCCCCTGAACAGGTATTAGAGACTGAGCATTGCTATGTATATACTTTAGTTCCAACTTGATGTAAACTCCTTTATAACCGAGCAAGGAGGGTTACATGTATAAGATACATTTTGCATGTAACCTAATTGTTAACAGTCAACTCTCTACTTAGTTCATATTGATTGTCTTGTTCTAAGTATAAAATGAAATACAAAATAAAAAAACAGAAAATACATTTTGAATTCCAGCAATTAAAAAGTAATGGATAACCCCATCCATAGTATGCAGTGCAAGCGCAAGGTTACAGTATTTGTTCCTTTGAGTGCCTTCAATTCCATGCGTGTCAATATGGATGACAACTGGACAGCTACAATAACCAGGTTCCAGTGACGTGTCACTGGCAGAAATTAGATGAATCATTATTATGTGGATCTATTCAGTTGAGAGATGAGACAACTATTGCTGTGCTTTGTAAAGATGTAGCAAGACTCACTGTCCCCGGCGGTCACTGTCCCACGCGATCGAAGAAGCAAGAGTCTGCGGCACCGGGGACAGTCTCTGCCGTGGTCACACTGCAGGGGGTGTCCATGTTTTATAGAACATCGTACAGCTTACTAAAGTGCCACGTCAACTGCGGTGGCCGCGGCATCAGAGACAGTGAGGTTAGCTACATCTGTACTGTAGGTCACTCTGGTAGGGTAAGTGTTAAATTGTTTTGTGTCATGCTGGGTCTAAGGGCAAAAATAATTACTTTCCCACAACCCTGTTTTCCACCGTACTGATTTGTACTGCAAAATAAACTGTTACAGATGTCCAGTAGTTTGCCTGACAAGGAAGGGGTTAAAACAAAAAAGGATTGCAGCATTTTGCAAAGCAGAGTAATACAATGCTGGCCCTCCTGCATGCCAAGTATTTACACTGTATGTCAGTATTTTTTCATTCTTTGAGTTACACCATGAACCAAAAAATTCGATTTTGAGTAACTAACTTTATGTTTACAAATGAAGTTTTCCATTGTGTAGTTTGAATAAACATGTTAGCACGTAAAGACATTCCTATGTGAACCATGTAATTGCTAACTAATTTGCTGCTATTGGCACTCCAGAAAGATGCTGCATGACGATTTGCATGTCTACAATGGAGAAAGATAGAGCTAAATAATTCATAGAAGTTATATACTACAAAAATCTCTGTACAAAATACACAAATATTAAAAGACAATGATATAGGATAGTATATTTCCCTGTATGGTTTTTAAAATTACTTCTGTAGGTATACAAATGCATGCACGTACTCATACCTATAGAAAACAAATATACTGTATCTACTTAAAATCATAGTGTTCATTAAAAAAAGGAAAGAATGATATTATTCTGTACATGTATTATTTATTTTTTATAACAGTGGGCAGATACCATCATATACCACACATATATATATTTGAGACAAACAGACAAAGATTAGTCACAGCATAAGAAGCAAAAATAGCTTAGTACGTTAGTAACTGTAATAGCACATTCAGTTCTACAGTATATGCTACAAACACAGTGAAACCAAGCCAAAAATACTAATTCATATGATTCATCAGTTAAGACAATCACTCTGAGCTGACATGAAATAGACAAAAATCTTTATGTAAATACCAAAGCCTATAAAATATCCTGCTCGTATCTCAAATAGCTGCAGCCACTGCTACATTTCACAAACTATAACCAGGGACAAGAATGCACAGTGAATAAGAGAATTCCTGTGCTAAGCAATCTTCAATCTACAGTAGGTAGGTGGTCAGAGCTATGTCCAAATAATGAGCACAGAGCATGCAGAACAATAATGTTCCAAGAAGGAATGGCAGCACCAATAAACCATGCCCTAATTAGTCACAACTCCTTTGGTAGCACCAAATAATTTATGAGTCTAAAAGCTGCGGAATGATGAGAGTGGCTGTGTTTAAATAAATAAATAAAGTCCATGAAAAAAACTTGTTAGAGTAAATAGGGGTCATTTTCTAAACTGCAATTGTTAATGACAACAATTACATCTCAAATTGCAGTACTGAAAGGCAGCAATTAAATATTTATTTGATACATAAAAGTAATATTACAATGCTCAGGAATCCCCTCAGAAAATGAAGATGCAATAGGAGTGGGGATAAACATGTAATGGACATAACATTTCTCATACCTGAAACTGAATCTGACCCCTCCCTCCCCCCACACTTTATAGTCATTCAATTAGCTGAGATTTCCAGACCAATCCATTCATAGTATACTGTCGCGGCCGAGTTTATTCTAACATTTACCCGGTCTCGGCCGTGACAGATACCGGGCGCGCGCCGCATTCTCCCGTGCCCGCGCCGGAGCCTCGGAGGATCGGTCCTCCGATCGGGGCTTCCCCCTCCCCTCTCCGGGTCCGCCGGGTCCCCCGGAGCCCCCCACCCTCATCCCCCACATTAGGAGCAACCCAGGGCTCCCTCGGGATGACGCGCGGCACGCCGAGGGAAAACAATGAAGAAACTCCACGCGGCTTGCGGCTCGAGCCAAGTTCAAATAAAGTGTGCCGCCTCTGTAGCTATATTATAATATTACCTCTTCTTAATTAATCTAGAAAGTCCAGAAGCAATCCATGCAATATCATAATAGCTTACATGTGTTTAAAAAAAAAAAAAAAAAAAGTTCTATAGTATTAGATAATACTTACTACATTTTTTAAAATTCAACTCAATGTCATTTTTTATCAGTATTAATGTACTGAGCATTCTTTGGTTTGTATACCAGGTTTTAGCAAACTTCCCCAGCAGTGCAAGATATCTGCAACATTCCTGTTTTTGATCATTTGATCATTTGATAATATACCCAGCAGTTTAAGCTGCAAACTGTAACAAAAGATAATGTTACCTTAGTATTAGAAGGACACATTTTAGCTGCTGAGTTACTGAGTTAAAGATTGAAGGAATTAATGAAACTGAAAGGCAGCCATGTACTGAACCCTGGGAAGCAGGATTTTGCTGATGGATCACCGGAGAACGAATCTTAGGCATCTTAGGTAATTCGTTTTCAATAAAGGTAATCAAAGGCTGCATATATTAAAACAAAATAAAATTATTATTTTTTACAGAGCCGCACGGGCTGCCTCTTTAAAGAAGCAAGTAGCTCTACTCGCCATAAAAACAAATTCTTTCTTTTCACCATTGCAAAGTCCTTTTGCTGCTGTTCTAGCAATTCTACCCTTTTTTACATTTGCGTTGTTGAATTCTGGAGATAGTTGCTGAAAATTTGCCTCCCTGGGAGTTGAAAATGGGCACTGCCGTTCACACTCCTTAAGACAACAGAGATTGGCATGGTAACAGCTGATGCCAATGAAATAATACACAGGTAAAAACTCAACATTTTGAAGAAATTACAGGTCAGAAATAGATCAGCACAGAGCAAGCTAATTTTTTGGAGTGATTGATGATCTAAGCTTGGTTCCTTTATCTGATGCTGCACCTACAGCGCTCACAGTATCTATATTGTAATGTGATGTTTAGCATTCAGGCTACTAAACTTGGTTTAAAAGTGTCAGCTCTTCTGGTGACCAACAGCAAATAACCTTATCCAGGGGTGGCTGGGAGTTTGGCAGGGCTTGGTGTCTGGCCTTCTCCGGCATCTCCTCTTTCTCCTCATCTCCAGCATCTCCTCCATCTACATTGCGGCATCATATGACGTTGCTTTGTCATGGTGATGTGTCGTCGCAAAGAGACGATGCCGGAGCTTACAGAGGTTCTGTGCTCTCCCCTGGCCATTAGTTTAAATAGTGTGGAGAAGAGCAACTACACCAATTGCAGTGCCATCAAGCCGGCCCTGATCCTTATCTATCCATGCCTCAGGCACCCCAAACTAGACTGTAAACTCTTTGGGGCAGGGATTTATTGTTCCTGTAATATTCTATATGCATACATCAATAACCATTTAGCATCAAAAAGAATAATTGCCTCTGAGGCTATCATTATTATAACAGTTGTGTATTGTGGCAATCTAGAACATTTTATTCTTAAAACAGGAATTTGTGGAGGAAAGCACCAATACCTAAGAAGGCTTGTTTAGTGTCATTTTCTACATTTCCATGGGCACAGCTGCACAATGTAGAATCCATGTGCACTCTATATAATAACTAATAACGCCACAGGATCATGTGATGTCACGTCATGTGACCCCCTGCGGCGTCATTTGACGATGCGTTGCCATGGCGGCGCGTCGCCCAAAGCCGGCTTAATTTAAGTGAGTTGCAGAGGCCTCGCGCTGAAGAGCCTCCCAGGGAGGCAAATTTTCAGAAACTATCTCCAGAATTTAACCATGCAAATGTAAAAAAGGGTGGAATTGCTGAAACAGCAGCAAAAGGACTTTGCAATGGTGAAAAGAAAGAATTCGCTTTTACGTACTGTATGGCGAGAAGAGCTACTTGCTTATTTAAAGAGGCAGGTTCAGCTCTGTATAAAAAAATTATTTTATTTTATTTTAATATACTGTACAGATGCAGCGGACTTTATTGAAACAAATCACGCGGTGTATACCTCGGAATACCCATGTCATGTCGCGGGATTTCTTCCAACCGTACCGCCTTAAGACGCGAATGCAGGCGAGTGCATAAAATGGCATTTTAGTGTTCTGGTTTTTAAACACCTGAAATTGACACAGTAGCATAGTACTGTACACATTACAATTCATTAATTTCATTGCATTTAACTGCACACAATCCATGGAATTCAAAAAAAGCAACCGCGATAAACACGTGTGCCTGGGGTGATTGGCCGCGTTAATGCCGCGTGGAGTATTGCAGCACACACAAAAACGGCGCCGTGATTTGTTTCAATAACGGCCGCTGCATCTGTATGCAGTCTTTGATTACCTTTATTGAAAACTAATTACCTAAGCTGCTGATAGATTCGTTCTCCCGTGATCCATCAGCAAAATCCTGCTTCCCAGGCTTCAGTACATGGCTGCCTTTCAGTTTCATTCAATCCTTCAATCTTTAACTCAATCCTTCAATCTTTAACCTGAGATTACACAATGGGGGGGAGGGAGGGAAGGGTTGAAGCTCAATTTAAGTCAATGGAAGTTGCCTACAAGAAGAAAATTATCAAGGAGCATACTGTATACATACAATATCAGCCTTATTCTAGCGTATATTGCAATGGTCAAAAGTAAGTTTCACGTACATAATCATTTAATATGGATCTAAACATGTAGATACCTGTATGTTTCATAGAAAAGACCTCAGCGTATTCAGATAACATGATGTCTTATATATCATGAAACACTGTTACTGACGCAAATTAAAGCAACTCTCAAGAACACACTTCCAATCATTGGGAAACTGCACACAGTGCATTTCAATATCATTATCAGCAAATAAATATCACTTGTGAGCACATTCATATGTCTCAGACAGATCTGCAATATCATTATCAAAATGTACCAATGAAGATATGGGCCCTACTTACCAAGCACTTTTCTGATATCAGACAACTTCCTGTACTGGAGGACACCTTACAGGTCCTTCAAGTCAATGCCAGAAGGTGTCTTATGTAAATATTAAATATGTTCCAACATATCTTCCAATGAATGTATGTATATATTTATAATATATATATATATATATATATATATATATATATATATATATATATATATATATATATATATATGTATGTTTCCATTTTAGATAGGAAAGAAAAATAAATAATACAGCAGTGAGCCAAGTTTCTTTCTTTTTTTTTTTATACAGTAACTGACAGTTAAATAACACATGCATAGCACATAGCACACAGCACATAGCACACAGCACATACAGTACAGTAGCACACAGCACATAGCACACAGCACATAGCACATAGCACACACCACATAGCACATAGCACACACCACATAGCACACAGCACATAGCACACAGCACATAGCACACAGCACATAGCACATAGCACACACACTTTATTGCAGTGTGGTCGGTACCGCAAGCCGGGAGATTTCCCGGCTTGCTAGTGGCCGCCCCTCGGCGTGCCGCGCGTCATAGACGCGCGGTCACGCGTCTTCGGGAGCGTGCGCCCCCTGCACGCACGTCCAGGGGCTCCCCGAGGGAGCCCTGGTGTCCCGCGATCGCGGGACAGCGGCAGGGGGTTCCGGGGGACCCGGCGGACCCGGCAGCGGTAGGGAGAGCGCCCCGATCGGAGGGCGCTCTTCCGCTGCTTCGGCGCGCGCCCGTCACACTCGGGCGCACGCCAGGCTACTGCTGCGGCCAAGAACGGGCAAATGCTCGAATAAACTTGGCCGCAGCAGTTAAATATGTTCCAACATATCTTCCAATGAATGTATGTATATATTTATAATATATATATATATATATATGTTTCCATTTTAGATAGGAAAGAAAAATAAATAATACAGCAGTGAGCCAAGTTTCTTTCTTTTTTTTTTTTATACAGTAACTGACAGTTAAATAACACATGCATAGCACATAGCACACAGCACATAGCACACAGCACATAGCACACAGCACATACAGTAGCACACAGCACATAGCACACACCACATAGCACATAGCACACACCACATAGCACACAGCACATAGCACACAGCACATAGCACACAGCACATAGCACACAGCACACAGCACAATAGCACAATAGCACATGCATCAAGTGCCAGTACGGGTTATCGCACTTATTCTGTCTTTAACTCCTATTGGGCCAGATGCCGCTGCGGATTTCCAGATCCACCGCCCCATGGCACTTACCTGGTGCTGCCTCCGCCGAGCTGCCGTCCTCCATCTTCTTCGAAATCGCAGCATCATGTCATGATGTCATATGGCGTCCCATTGCCATGGCAATGCGATGTCATTACATCATTTGATGATCCTCAAAGAAGGTGGAGGTGGCAACAGGTTAGGAGCTTCCCTTCAGGCCTGATAGGCCCCAAAGCGCGGTCTCTGCGGAAGGGGTTCGGAATTTTTGGCGCCCAAGGCCCAGTCCTATCGGGCATAATGGGAAATCTGTCACTGACCAGATGCACTAAACTCCATTACCCAATATAATCTAACGTTAGCCTAGATTAACGTTAGATTAATCATAACACCTTTCCACTAAAGCAAATAATCTAACGTTAACCCAGTGCTACTCCTTAAATAACCTATGGTTGCTTTGTTTCCAGATGTCAGTGCTAATGATATGCAAATGAGGTGTTCCCCCTCACATCCAATATGCACTAAAGGCTGTTCAGGTTAGCACAGGGATTTAACCTGACACTATTTAGGTCAATACTTAAAGGTGGCGTTAGCTCCATCCAGACCCTGAAATATGGAGAGAGACAGAGGCCTTGAAACAACACATGGAGAGACACCTGTGCTAAAAAAGGAGCACACCTGAGATACCTGGGACATATGCTAATCACAGTCATTAAAATATACTTTGCATATCCGATCAATATATATCGCCTGTATTTCAGGTGTGCTACTTTAGGTAAGACATGAGTTAACTGCAGGTTATTTGAAGTTAACATGTGGCAGTGCTGAATTAAGCTAACGTTAACACTACCTAAACGACGGCTGTTGTTTTTGCATATAATTAGTGTAGTGAATATCTGTTAAACTCAGGGAAAATAACTCTTGTTACCTATTTAGGTAACCTGATGGTATTTGCCCTGATTTAACGATGCTCAGTGCATCCGGCCCATTGACTTGAATGTTAGTGAATGCTGGAACGGGTGCACTTACCCACGCGCAGCCTTTTCAAGTGACCTTCCAGGGTTAGAAGATACCTTAGGGCTAATTTAAGTAATGTAAAACTTTCTGGCTGCAGAAGATACCTTACAGAACTGCACTGCTTAGTACATATGGGCGTATGGACCATATTCACTATTGGTCCTACTTCAAAGCACTGGAAGACACCTTACAGCCTGTCGACATGAATTGAGCTGGAAGGTGTGTTATGAAGTACAGTAGCACTACAGGTAGTCCTCGTTATCCAACGTTTCACTTTACAACGAATGGCTTATCCAACGCTTTACACTGCAACCATACGAGCAATTTTTCGACGCCGGAATGCGTTATCCGACACCTGAATGCGTTAGCCAACACTCACCGCCACTGATTAACATGGGACTCACTTTACAATGATTTCACTATCCAACGCTACTTCCAGAACGGATTCCGTTGGATAACCGAGGACTTCCAGTACTTAATAAATATAACCCCATATATTTCAGGTAACCAGCATTTTCTCTCATGCACCAAAGAACATTTCTAGGCGGGGAAATAAAAAGTCATACATTTGGAGTGTTCCAAAAGTACCAACCAATACAACTCTTCTCACCTAAGGTATATTTAAACGTCGATACTGTATGGCATCATATGCATCATACTATTCTACATTTGTGATAAAATGTAAGTGTCATATAAGAGTGTAATTAATATGCACAATGTCAATGTATATATGAAATTGCTTACAAGATAATAACGATATCACAAATGATGGTAATGTTGCAGTCTCACCTGGCTGGGCTCATTCAAAGCAGGGAATAAAACCTCTGTCTCACTGACCATGTTTTTCAATTGGGGAAAATTTAGTGGCCTCATGAAGGTAAAATCATTTTTATCTGATACTGTGGAAAAACAGGACTTATAGCACTGACCCTGAGGTTCTGATGGACCCATCCTAACTTCCATATACTTCAGCGTACCATCTGTATTCAAATGAAGTGTTGGCTGACACTGTTCTGGGTAATGCTTTGAATCATGTCCATTTATGCAACACCATCCAGGACTACTGCGATTGGTCTCCTTTTTAAGACATTGTGCCAGCAATATAATGAAAGTAATAAAGGATACTGAGCTAATAGCCACAAGAGAAATAATTAAATACATGGTTAAGTCTGGGTTGTTTTTGGAACTTTTAAAAAAATCAGGAGATTTCGCATTTTCTTGTACCATGCCATCTGCTAATGTGACAATTATAGTGACTGTGGTTGACAAAGGCGGTTCTCCATGGTCACTGACCGAAATGACAAGGTTTTGTTCTGAATTTTCAGCTTCCTGGAAACCTTGAACAGTTCTGATCTCTCCCGTCTGAGCAGATATATGAAACAAAGAGGTATTGGTGGCTTTTAGAAGATGATATGATAGCCATGCATTGTGACCAGAGTCTAAATCCATTGCAGTCACTTTTGTAACCAAATAGCCACCAGAAGCAGACTTAGGAATCTTCTGCTGGGCAATTAACTCTTTGGAATGCTCTGGATACAATATAGTAGGAGAGTTATCATTTGTATCCAAAATGAAGATGAAAACAGTAGTATTGGAAAACAATTGTGGAAATCCAGAATCTTCCACTCTTATCGGGATTTGTAAAACTTGGACATGTTCAAAGTCAAAGGTGCGCTGGGCATAAATATTGCCATTTTTTGAATTGATATATACAAATGAAGAGATTGGGGAGCCTTCAACTTGGCTTTCGAGTATAGAGTAAACCAGGTTTGAGTTCTCTCCTTCATCTGTGTCAAAAGCAGATACTTCCACCAGTAAATGGCCGGGTTCATTATTTTCTTTTATGTTGGCACTGAAAACAGCTTGTGAAAATGTAGGATAGTTGTCATTGACATCTGAGATATTAAGAATTATTGTTTGTTGTGTGTGCAGAGGGGGTGATCCCATATCACTGGCTACCAGCTCAATGACATATTGAGATATTTTTTCTCTATCCAGCACACCATCTGTGGTTAAGGAATAGTGGTCTTCCACGGATTTGAATTTAAATGGTAAATTAGGTGGCAATTCTAGTCTCACTTCTCCGTTTTTACCAGAATCTTGATCTTTTACACTGAAAAGTCCAACAACAGTTCCATCGGCTGTATTTTCTGGAATATCAGTCAATAAGGAGGTTAGCAGGATCTCTGGAGGGTTATCATTAACATCTTCAACCTCCACCTGAATAATACAATGTCCCTCCATTTCTGGTACCCCCTTGTCCCTTGCTCTCACCGATATCTCAAAAGAGCTTGATTCTTCAAAATCTATAGCTCCCTTAGTATAAATGACACCCGTATTTGGATTTAAGGCAAATAATCTTTTAATAGAATCTGAAGTATGGTCATCAAAGGAATATTCTATTTCACTATTGACGCCTTCATCCCGATCTGTCGCATGCAGCTGCAATAATACAGTATTTAAATGAACATTTTCAGGGAAATTAATCTTTTCGTAAACCTTATCAAATATGGGTGCATTATCATTAAAATCCAGAACTATCACATTTATCTGCGATGTTCCTGATCGTGGTGGGTCACCACCATCTATAGCAGTAAGGATAAGCCGGTGTTCATTTATTTCTTCCCTGTCTAGAGCCTTTTCTAGAACCAGCTCTGGAAAAGGAGTTCCATCTTTTCGATTCTTCACAGACAATGAAAAGTAGGGGTTTGTATCCAGTCTGTATTGTCTAACACCATTTGTTCCCACATCCAGATCATGTGCACTTTCCAAGGGAAAACTAGCCCCAGGATTTGCTAGCAATTCTGTAATTCTTATAGTGCGTTCAGCGGTCGAGAAAATGGGGGGGTTGTCATTTATATCTAGAATCTCAATCATGAGGCGATGTAGTTCCAGAGGATTTTCAATAACTAATTCGATGGGCAATAAACAGCTTGAACTGGATCCACATAGGCTTTCTCTGTCTATTTTTTCATTTACAGTCAAAGCTCCATTTTCCCAGCTAACAGCAAAATACTTCCTGCTTCCCTCTGATCCCATCCGCAGTCTGCGTTCAGAAATATCAGTGATTCTTAGTCCCAGGTCCTGAGCTACATTCCCCACAAATGTCCCTGGCTCTGACTCTTCAACAATAGAATAGCGAAGCTGCCCAGAGCCCCAGCCCCAGCTACAAAGGAACAAGAAATAAACTACTTGCCATCTCCAAGCCTTTGATGAGTTTTGGATGTCCATAACTTAAATATTTTCTTTCAACTGGAGTATAGTAGATATCCTCATACAATCCCAATGAAAAAGTCACTGTGTTTTTGGGGATTTAAAGCCACAAGCAATACATTAATTGTATTCAATGTGTTAAAATATCCACAGGATTTTCATTAGAACAGCAGCTCTGCTTTCTGTGTTAGTGGAAGGACGATTCACTAAACCAGGAGGAGAGAGAGAATGGGTGACAGCGGATCTACTGTTGTAGAAAAACAGATGATTGGTTGCCAGCTCTGCCCTCTCCTGGCCAATGCTGTTATTTCCCTTACAACCAGCAAATATTCTCATTTTAATTGAATGTACTTTATATCACTTGTGAGCACATTCTTATGTCTTAGGCAGGTCTGCAACCCTGCAATACGCAATACGGTGGAGGTTTCTTGTTGCCTTTTTCACCCACCCATCATAACTTAAAACTTACATATATTTGTATGGTTATGCGTGTTTATATATATATCATGTTTAACTCATCTCTTCTACTATGTTTGAATTATTTCATATCTTTTTCAAGATTTCCACGACTGTATTCTATAGTTCTCAAGACTATAGACCATATTTACTAAGAGGTGAAAATCCATAAGGTATTTTAAGTCCCCATTCAGCTATGGGGCCATACGGTGCCTTGTGGCTTACCACTGTTTAGTAAATGTGGCCCCATGTTTCTTATTGTATATCAGAAGATCTTAGAGGTATTTTAAGATAACAGATAAGCCCTCTCTCTATATTTGTATTATGAGTGCCACATGGGATCTGATTTTAGAGACTGAGCAGGCACTAAATTCTGATCTCCTGATGAAACAAAATGAGGTTGGCAATAATGTATTTTATTATTTGATATGCCACATTTATATATTCCTCTATTTACTGTACATGTTTTGAGGATAACACACAGACTGATTTAGATTTACGAAACAGTACTACACCTTACAGAAAATAACTTATAGTCCATTAAATAAACTGTTTAGTAAATCTTGGTCTACAGTACAGGTAAGTGTTAAAACCAACAAGTGTTTTCAATTAATTGTAATAAATTAGACAGTGTGCATGGGTTGCAGATTGCTGGCATGCTTGTGGTGATCGGGGGCTACTACTGTACCGTACGTTGTAATAGACACTATAACCTATAAAAGATACATTGGTCCTTATTCTGAAAGTCACATTGACTTCAATGGGCGTGCCATGCGATAGTGCAGGATCAGCTCTATTGCACGTTGTAGAATAAGGACCATTATACTTTAATCAGACAGGATAAGCGTCATACTACTATGAATAGATCACAGACCTTTCTTAAAGTAAAGTCATTTGAGATGTTTCAGAAAAAGTCCTAGACCCATCATTCTAAGAAACGGTTGGTGCCAACTTCACTTTCATATACTGTACTTTATATACCAGCTTCACTTTCATATACTCTATATTATATCCCATCTTCACTTTCATATACTGTACTTTATATACCAGCTTCACTTTCATATACTCTACTTTATACAGTATCCCATCTTCACTTTCATATACTGTACTTTATATACCAGCTTCACTTTCAAATTCTGTACTTTATATACCAGCTTCACTTTCATATACTGTACTTTATATACCAGCTTCACTTTCATATACTGTACTTTATATACCAGCTTCACTTTCATATACTTTACTTTATATACAAGCTTTACTTTCATATACTGTACTTTATATACTAGCTTCACTTTCATATACTGTACTTTATATACAAGCTTTACTTTCATATACTGTACTTTATATACTAGCTTCACTTTCATATACTGTACTTTATATACAAGCTTTACTTTCATATACTGTACTTTATATACTAGCTTCACTTTCATATACTATTCTTTATATACCAGCTTCACTTTCATATACTGTACTTTATGTGCTAGCTTCACTTTCATATACTGTACTTTATATACCAGCTTCACTTTCATATACTGTACTTTAATGTGCTATCGTTATTTATGTAAAGGGTTAGTTTTGAATGGCTCATAGATCAAGTTAAGTGTGATCCTTGTATGAAGTCCTGCTGTAGTCACAACAAACATCACTATTAATGGTTCAGATAGAAACTATGGATTGCCACCAAATAGATGATGAGATTAAGGGTCAAATCTGATTTGATGTTTGTACCTGCAACAGAATGCACAATGTACTGTCTGTATTTAATAGTTACAATATGTGTGACGGTAGATGACAAAGATAACTCCCCATTACCTTTTGCTAAGGCTATAATTTGTGCTCTGAATGTCCATTGTTTACAAAGCCTGTCTGTCCTGATTTCTAGAAAAGAGCAACTGTAAGGAGCAATTTGAAACAAAGTGGAATCAGTAGTGTAGAGTTTATATATGTATAATATATATATATATATATATATAAATATATATACACACACACACACACACACACACACACACACACACACACACACACACACACACACACACACACACACACACACACACACACACACACACACACAATATGAGTTGGAAATTGTCCCCTTCCCCAGCCTCAGAAGCGGACAATGTACACACTAACATGTTCTCTTCCATATTATAGGCATTAAAAGAAGTCGGTGTGTATACGTACGGGAACATTCTCAATAAAGAGAATAACATTGGTGTGTTAATGCTGAGAAAATAATGTATCCAGGGTAATTAGTTCAATAGAATGACAATATTGCACAGAGTTTTAGGAGCTGTACTGGTCCGGGAGAACTCTAAATTGTGATAACTTCGACATATATCTGAACAGTACACTGTCCTTCCATTTGTGTCAAGATATTGCCTCTGGCTAGTTCTGATATTTCCTAGAAACTACAAAATATACAATCCCACGCGCTACAACTTTCCAGTAGAGATGTGTGAATGTGGCAATTGCACATTTTTTGCCATTTTTGCCAGATGTCATGTCAAGTTACCTTACATGCGAGGTCATGCAGACTTGCATTTCGGTCGTGTGACCTTGCATATTTTGCTCACCCTAGCATAGCAATTGTTTATTTGTGTATTTGCCATTTTCTTTTTTAAATGGTTAATTATGCTGCATCTGAATATTTTGGGCGAACTTTACCCATATCCTATTTACCAGGCTGAGCTTCTATTCTAAATACATTGAAATGATAGGGTAGTACCGAAATGAATATTTCAGGTACAAGTTGGGACCCTTAACCATACAGTGAGCTTTATTATTGCAGTATCAACTGGAACATTTTCTACCTCGACTGAGCTAAGAAATGTAGGCACATTGCTATTGATATCTAGAACAGTTACAGAGACCTGGGCTGTCTCCTATCATGCAGGATTGCACCTATACTAGCATAGGCTGTTAATATTACTTGCTCTTCCTTACCTTAAACATTCTCTGCACCAGGTCTTAGTAAAGAGTTGCTGATTGGAATGGGTTCTGGCAGTAGTGCCGTAGCAATTTGTTGGGTGTGTACACACAATCAGTAACATGCATACATTACCATCAATTAAAAATGTCTAATCCAAGGGGGGCAGCAGCACCCCCACACCCATGGTTCAAGCCTCCATGGGTTCTGAGATAGTAAAATAATTAGATTTATACTGTTTTATATTTCACTTAGGGGCCTATGCAGAGAGCAGCGCTAGAAATAATTGGAGAGTTTAAGAAAAAGTAGCTTTAATGGAGAGTTTTTTTCTCTATATGCAGAAATGGGTGAAATTCGCAATTTATGGCATGAATGCGTGTGGCGAGTTTAAAAGGGAGAGATGCGCGCTGCAGAAAAGTGAGAGAAAAAAATCGCGCATTTTTTTTTTTCCCCTATGGCCGGCGAGCTCCAGCTTCTTGCCAACTTTTTTTGGCGGAGGTAATTGTAGAAAATCGCGCCATTTTCTTGGCGCGAACAGCCGCTAGATGGCGATCGCGCCTTTCTGAATTCGGATATTTTTAACACTGGCGAGATGTAGGTTCTCGCCAGCCGCGCGGCGAGATTTATAAATAGAAAAAAAATGGCGCGTTTTTCGTATCTCGCCATTTTCTGCTGTTTTCTGCGTGAATTTCTCCAAAAAATGGCGAGATTTACTATAGCGCTGCTCTCTGCATAGGCCCCTTAGGTTGATCCAATGGTTTTACAACAATACTCTCATACATGCAGAGCCCCTTCTTTGAACCACATACTGAACATGCCTGCTGTCATAAAATACCTGTGACTTTGAATCTCAGATCCTGAACCAAATTTCCCACAAATGTCTAACTCTTCAAGAGAAGGATGGAGCATCTACTGTAATCATTCATTCCCTTTATCAATCCGACACGAAATGGGGTAAATCATAGTAATAAAGCAGTGGCTTCCTTTCCTTTGAATTGAAGTTAAGGCATCATTAACTGCGGGCTACCTTGTTTCTCACCATGTACAACAGGCGTCATACAGTGAGAAGAGGGGAGATGGGAGGTTTCAGAAGTGGAAGGAGAAAATGAAGACTGAGCAGATCTACATAAAAACTGGTAGGCTAATCATTCTGCACTATTGAGACCAATGATGTAAAAAGCCCATTAATGCTTTTAGGATACAGTAATAATAATATGTTCTTGTATAGCGCTGCTAGTTTTATGTAGCTCTTTTCAGAGACATTTTGCAGGCACAGGTCCCTGCCCTGTGGAGCTTACAATCTATGTTTTGGTGCCTGAGGCACAGGGAGATAAAGTGACTTGCACAAGGTCACAAGGAGCCAACACTGGGAATTGAACCAGGTTCCCCTGGTTCAAATTCAGTGCCAGTCAGTGTCTTTACTTATTGAGCCCCTCCTCCTCCAAATCACAAATCACAAATCAAATAACAGAACAGATAACAGATAACAGAGAACCATTATCGCAAATCATTCAGCAATAGCAATCAAGGGACTAAATCAAACCTGAAATATTTATTAGCTGTATTTTATTATAAACCGTAATTATGTTCTGAACATATTGCTATATATTTGCAGTACAATCCTGAAGTGTCAATAATAGACCTGAACAAATCTTATCAAGAAGTCTATAGTACTTTCAAACAATGGTGGAATGAAATGCATATTTATATCTCTTTTAGTTCTAATTTAGCAGTAAAATGATATTGATACTGTATATAGACACCCTAAAGCCTACTTGCCTTTATTAACATTTGTAGGTTTTTTTCTTCATCTACGTACAGTACAGTACATGTAGTTGCTCAATACTGTACTTGTTATTACATACGGGTATACTTTTTTTCATTCAATCATATGGAAGAAACAAGGTGCTGATTAACAGACATACAGTGTTTTCCTAGTAATATTTAATATTAGGGGTAAGCTCGGTGAGGGGTGGTTATAGTGTAGACATTGGGGCAGGGCTATTTTCTGACAACAACTATTTTACAATGAGATACAGATTATGCAAAACAAAACTATAGCAGCAGCATCTACTGTACAGTGAACATGATTTTTCTGCTTCCATTAAAATATTCACTCAATATTTAAAAAGCACAATGTGGAATTATTATACAATGTATGGAACCTCTTAGTTACTTGATGAATTGCAAGTTGACAGTTACAGTACTGCAAAAAAAGGCTGTAAGATCTTTGGAAGGACTTCAAACAATCTTAATTGTGAATTTATGCTTTTACTGTTTATGATTATTTTTCTGTTGGGGTATTCTGCATAATAATATTATTATTTGCATATTTGCTGACTTGTGCTTAAATTTTATTTGAGCCCTTCTTTATAGTACCAGGGTTGAAAAGTCATACGATATATTATGGGTGCCAGGGGCGAAACCAGAAATTCATATTCGGGGGTAAATGCTTTTTACCTGTCGTCCCTCGTCCTACGGCATCCTGACGATGCAGGGTCAAATGACACAGCAGCGTCGATGGAGTTGGTCATGCACGCTTACAGAGGGAGGATCTGGTAACCGCGGTCACAGCACTCCACACAACCAACGCTTGGAAAATTCAAAAAACTTTACTCACTAATGACTGTATAACTTACTTATCAGTGGTGTCAGCTCCAAGTTTTATGGGACATATGCAGACTCAATAGTGCGGTGGTTTAGGAGACTCGGTACTCAACGGGTTAACACCCAAGTGTTTTTTTTTCACGCTTACAGAGGCCCCGCTCTCTCCCCCGGCTATCATTTTAATTGCTGTGGGGAAGAGAGTGGGGCCTCTGTAATTCTTGGAGGGTGCAAATACACCCTTGAACCCCCCTGTTTGTGCTACATGCGGGTCACATTTTACTACAGTAAACTCTGTTTTTGTTTCTTCTAGCTCTATATAGTGATTCTAAATGTGATTTGTATTTCCCCATGAAGCACCATCATCAATTGGGGACAGATCTGCATGGCAAAGCTAACGGGGTGATGTACTTGCTGAAGTGAAGAGCAGAATCCAGACATACCGAAACCTTCCAGGCAAATTAGGTAACTCTCTACATATTTTTTTATGGAAACATATAAATACAAGTAGTTGACTAATGACAAACACACACACATATATATATATATATATATATATATATATATGAAAGAAAAGGGAAGAGAGAGCGCATACCCATAGCGTAAAATAGTCAATTTTAATGAGGGGAAGGGAGGGAAGGGGTTAAGAAATGCGCTTACAAGAAAGCAGTAAAATCAAGCATTGTGTGAATAATCACCACCATCCGGTTTGTATCTGCAGTATCACACAATGCTTGATTTTACTGCTTTCTTGTAAGCGCATTTCTTAACCCCTTCCCTCCCTTCCCCTCATTAAAATTGACTATTTTACGCTATGGGTATGCGCTTTCTCTTCCCTTTTCTTCTATAGATGCCCTGTGGACGTGGTTCGTCCACTTTAGAGAGCAGCAGGAGACCCTTCATACCAGGATCCATATCATTATTGGACTATCTGAGGACTGGTGTTCATACTCTCTTTTTTCTTTTGGCTTTATTTTTAATTTATTTATTTTTTCTTAATACTATTAATAGATCATGTGTTTTTGGTTATAGGTCTATTTAATATCTGTGTTAGGATAATCCAATTATTTTATTGTTTAAGTGTATAGATTAATAATCAATTTTTGCACAGTTGGTGTATAGGATATATATTTATTTGCCTAGTTAACCTTAGCATAGGCGCTGCTTTCCTTCCCCCTTTTTATATATATATATATATATATATATATATATATATATATATATATATATATATATATATACTCATACATTGGTTAAGATATGTAAAATATATTACAACAGTCCAAAATGACATTAGAACAATTGATCTTGAACTTACTTGATATTATTAGGCATGGCAAATGACTGTGTAATACGTGAATACAGCTCAACCCCATTATAACGCGATCTGTTACAACGCTGCATCGCTTATAAAGCGATGCAAGCGTGGCTCCCAATTTTCATATTTATGAATAATTTAGAACACGATTATTGGTATCTTAAATACTTTATTGTACAATGTATATAATTGTACATTATTTCTAACGCGATCTGCTTATAACGCGATGTAATTCTTTGGACCCCAAGCACAGCGTTATAAGGGGTTGAGCTGTACTAAAATTATTGAAAAGTGGAATGTGTAAAATGCTATATTGAGTGCGTAATTATGAAATGGATTGAAATACTCCAAAAATAGCTAATTTTGTAACAAGCTGAGATAACATATTTTAAGTTGAAAAATAAATAAATATATATATATATATATATATATATATATATATATATATATATATATATATATATGTATATATATATATATATATACACACATATATATATAGTATATATACATATATATATATATAAAAAAAAAATATATATATATACACACATATATATAGTAATATATCAATATCAACCTTTTCTAAATAGGTCCTCGCAATATGCACTAAAGGGTACTACAGTTTGGCATGCCCTACCTCCCATTCAAGAGAACGAGAGTTAAGACTTGCTAAAGCTTAGCACGCTTTAGTGAGTATGGGCCTAAATGTTGAAGTATCAAATACCATAGTTTCACAAAAACGGAAACCTTCATATACTGTATGACAAATGAATGATAATGCTGCCTCACCTGGTTAATTTCATTCAACCCATTCATACCAGGGAAGAAAGCCTCTGTCTCATTCACCATGGTTTGCAGCTGAGGAAAATTAAGTGGCCTCGCATAGGTGAATTCATTTTGTTCTGATCCTGGAGAAAAGCAGGTTTTGTAACACTGCCCTTGAGGAACTGAGGGCTCCATCCTAACCTCCATGTACTTTAAAGTACCGTCTGTGTTCAAGTGAAGTGTTGGTTGACATTGTTCTGCATAGTACTTGGATTGTGGCCTTCTGAGACAGCACACAGAGCTGTAGTCGCTGCTTTCATTTTTTAAACATCTTGCAAGCAATATGAAGAAAGTAACAAGTGAAACTAAGCTAATTGCTACCAAGGAAATAATTAGATACAAAGTAATATCTGGCTTATTTTTGGAATCTGCAAGAAAAGTTTGAGATTTATGGCTCTCTTGAAAAATGTTGTCCTCGAGAGTTACGAATATGGTGACTGTAGTGGATAAAGATGGTTCCCCATGATCTTTGACTGAAACAACAAGTCTTTGCTCGGAACCATCAGTCCCCAGGAATCCCCGAACAGTTCTGATTTCTCCTTTATATGGAGATATTCGAAACAAAGATGGATCAGTGGCATCAACTATGTTATAGAGTAGCCATGCATTGTGACCAGAGTCTGAATCCGCTGCAGACACTTTTGTGACCAAAGAACCCACAGAAGCAGACTTTGCAATCTTCTGTTGGGCAGTGAACTCCCTTGAATATTCTGGATACAATATTGAGGGAGCATTGTCATTTTCATCTAAGATGAAGATAAAGACTGTAACGTTGGAAGACAGTTTGGGAAATCCGGAATCTTCTACTTTTACAGTAATCTGTAAAACTTGGACATGTTCATAGTCAAAGGAACGCTGGGCATAAATATTGCCATTGTTGGCATTGATGTATAAAAAAGAAGAGACTGAAGAACCATCAATTTGTCTTTCGACTATAGAGTAAATCAGATCTGAGTTAACCCCCTCATCTGGATCGAAAGCAGACACTGTACATAACAAACTTGCAGGTTCATTGTTCTCTTTAATGAAGGCATTATAAGGCACCTGAGAAAATGCTGGAGGATTATCATTCATGTCCGAAATATTTAAAACAATGGTAGTTTGTGTGCGCAATGGCGGAGAACCCAAATCGGTGGCAATCAAGTCAATAGTATATTGAGAAACTTTCTCTCTGTCAAGAAATCCATCTGTTACTATTGAATAACGGTTATTAAAGGGCTTTATTTTAAATGGTAGATTAGATGATAATTCCAGATGTACTTCACCATTTCTTCCAGAATCTCTATCTTTTACATTGAGGAATCCTACTGCAGTTCCAACTGCTGCATTTTCAGGTACAGCATTTATCATGGAGGTTAAGATAATTTCTGGAGAATTGTCATTAGTATCTTCTATTTCCACCAGTACAAGACACCGACTTTGCAATTCTGGCAATCCCCTGTCTTTTGCTCTTATAGATATCTCATAAAAATGGGATTCCTCAAAATCTATAGCACCCTTAATGGAAATTTCACCTGTGTGTTGGTGTAAGGCAAATAACTTTTTTACAGAATCCAAAGTATGATAGTCAAAAAAATATTCAACTTCACCATTAAGTCCCTCATCTAAATCTGTAGCGTTAAGTTTTAATATAACTGTATTTAGTGATGTATTTTCCAATAGGCTGATTTTGTATGTTGAGTGATCAAAAACTGGTGCATTGTCATTGCTATCTAGGACAATTATAGTAATCTGGGATGTCCCTGATCTGGGAGGTTTACCACCATCAAGGGCAGTAATTATAAGTCTATGATCCCCTCTTTCTTCTCTGTCTAAAGCCTTCTCTAAAATTAATTCTGGAATAAGTGTTCCATCTTTGCGATTTTTTACTGACAATGCAAAATATGGGTTTGGACTCAGTTTGTATTGGCTAACACTATTAGTGCCCATGTCTGGATCTTGTGCACTCTCCAAAGGGAATTGTGTACCTGGATTTGCTAATGCCTCTAAAACTCTTATTATTTGATCACTGGTTGAGAAGCTTGGGGAGTTGTCATTTATATCAAGGATTTCAATTTCCACACTGAATAGCTCCAATGGCTGTTCAATAACTATTTCAAGAGGCAGTGAACAGTCTAAGCTGGATCCACACAGACTTTCTCTATCCATCTTTTCTATAACAGTCAAGTCTCCATTTCCCTGGTTCACAACAAAATATTTTCTGCTTCCCTCTGAACCCAACCGCATTCTGCGTACAGAAATATCTGCAAGATTTAGTCCCAGATCCTGAGCTACATTCCCTACAAATGTCCCTGGCTCTGACTCTTCAACAATAGAATAGCGAAGCTGCCCAACGACCCAGCCCCAGCTACAAAGGAAAATAAAAAGGAGTACTTGCCATTGCCAAAGCTTTGAGGAGTTTTGGATGTCCATAATGTAAATCCTTCCCTTATAACAGCATGTATTAGCAGTCCTTTTATAATCCAACAGAAGAAATGAACATGTCATTTGGATTTAAAGCCATACATGAGAAAAAAAGCCATATTTGAAAAGTGTCAAACATCCACAGGATTTGTATCGGAACAGCAGCTATGCTTTTTGTGTTACTGGAGAGATGGGAGGGCGATTCAGTGAGACAGGGGGAGGAGAGTGAATGGATAACATGAGCAGATCTACTGTTGTAGAAAAGCAGATGACTGGTTGCCATTTCTGCCCTCTCCTGGCCAATGATATTAATTCCAGCTATCAGTTTAAAATGGCAACAACAAAAAAAATACAGTATCAAAATTGCCATTGCAGAAGGACTGCATTTCATATATTGGGAACACACCGCATCAATTCAGAATATGTAACAGTAAAAGAAAAATCTTTTCTTTTATATGTATTCTTTTTTTGGGAGTATTATTGAGTAGTTACCCTTTAGCTTGAAGTTACCTAGAGATAGACTTAGTATACAATATGTAAGCAATATAATTTAGATAATAATATGGACGATTATTTCAAATTACATTTATTAACGGTTTGATGTTAACATGTCATTACCATTAAGTTAGATAAAATTGTATTTCACATTTTTGTAGGAAATTTCTGAAGCGTAGTGATATTCAATAATTTTTCTTTTTTTTCACCATTATGGTGTTGTCACGCTTGGATGATCAGGTTTGGTGTGTTGCTCAGGGAGCTAACTCTCTTGTGTGGGGTTGTTTAGTCCTCTTTTGCCAGACACTCTTATGAGATTCAAACTTATTCTTGTGAAAGGTGCAGACTAAGGCCGCGCTTCTAGTGCGCTCGACGGCAACGCGACGGATGACGTCATCCATCGCCGACGCCGCTTGTGAAAGTTGTAATTTGCTTTCTGGTGACTAGGTCTTTGATTGGTTCAGACGCCTTCACATGTGGCGACAGCCTCTGAAAAATCAAATTTGACCAGCTTCAAAAATTCGCAATGCCAGCGTCGCTCCCGTCGTGTCGCGCTTACTATAAGCGCACGCGACGGCGGCAATACTTTTGTTTTGCCGCAATGTCGCGTCGCCGGCGCAGCCTTACTCTTGTGTGTGAAAGCTTCAGATTCACATTTGTGTACAGGATCAGATACACTTTTGTTGGGAATATCAAAGAAAGTCTTGAAGAGGAGTCATAATAAGGTTGAGATGCACCAAGCTCCGATAAATCAGGCAACAGAACGTGACTTTACAGTACCTAAAATATGAATGGACAGCATTTTCCCTGAGAAAGTGGCACCCACAAAGCTAATTATATTCAAAAACAACATTCAAACTACATCTAATTAGCATAGGCTTAATGTCACATTATTGTAGCATAACGTTGTGTTCTCTTCCAATAGTGTGAAGTTATGTCACTCCTATCCAGACCCCTAAATAGGGCTTTTGATAAAGATGGGAAAGAGAGGGGAGAAGAGGGAAACAACGCAATGTTATTTAAATTATGCCTAACTGTGGCGTTACACCCATTGAGGCACCATATTGCAGATAGAAATGGTAATCTGCAGGAAGTAAGATTATGCCTTTTTGTTTACTTGTTGGCGAAGGTAGACACACGGTAGCCTTCAACTTCTTCTAGTTCTATTCCATTTATTTTGGTCTTTGCAGAGTTGACACATTTGTTGAACATCACTTTTGTCTTGTTGAGATTCATATGGAGGCCCACTTTCTTACTTGCTTCGGTGAGTTCTCTGTTGCTGGAGGCCTTCAGGACTTATGGCAACAATAACAATGTCATCTGCAAATCGCAAGTGTCTTAAGTATTCACTGTTGATTTTGATTCCTTTTTCTACCCAATCCGATATCTTGAACAAGTCTTCAAGTGTTGCTGTGAAAAGCTTTGGTGACATGGTGTCTCCCTGCTGCACTCCCTTGCTGATCCTTATCTTGTTTGTACAGATGTAGCAAGCCTTTTGTTTTCGACACCTGGGCAAGCCATGGGACCACGACTGCCAGAGTGCCTGAGGGTTATCGCTACCGGGATCCGACCCGGAAACATGGACCCCCCGAAGCGGTATTCCAGCAGCACTATCTCCAGACCCGTGACCAACATTTTTTAGCCGTGACTCCGGAGATAGTAAGTCTCTCTATATCTATATCTTCATGTAATCTAATGGTTGATGTGGCATTCTCGTAAATGTTCTTTATAATATCAATGAACATTACTGTATGCTTCTTCAACACTTCATTCATTCATTATTCTTAATTCATTTGTGTTCCAAATGGTTGACACTTGCTGTGAAAGTGCTAATGTTAAATATTAAGGGGGTATTCAGTAATCTGCGATAGTACCCCAATTGGCAATATCTCACTGAATTTCCCATTGAAATTCCATATGTTAGTGCCCCAAATAGCGCTATCACAGTTACTGAATAGCCTCTTAACTATCCAACCTTGCTGTTATTATTATATATAACATTTCCACATATACACAAATAAAATGTCCTTTTATTATTAAATGCAGGAATACATTCTCACTTGGGTCGAGATCCCCAAACCTCCAATAAATCCAGGCTCATAATGTGACGTAAACTAAAACAAACAAAAAGCTAATTATATGCAAAACAACTGCCTTACTACAACGGCCTTATTACTTATCATAGGCTTAATTTCACATCCTTGTAGCATTGTGATTTCTTCCAAAAAGTTAAGTACATCTTCGCATTACTTCTATCCAGAATAGGGTTTTTGCTGAAGTGGAGAGAGGAGATGTAAATAATAATTAAGTTATTTAAATGATGTCTAATTGTGACTTTACACACCTCTCATTATCACGTACGCTCTTCATGGTTAACGCTATACTCTTTACAGGAGAAAACATGGCTTAATAATAATGATAATAACAAGAACAACATGTTCTTGTATAGCGCTGCTAGTTTTACGTAGCACTTTACAGAGACATTTTGCAGGCACAGGCCCCTGCCCTGTGGAGCTTACAATCTATGTTTTTGGTGCCTGAGGCACATGGAGATAAAGTGACATGCAGACACTGGGAATTGAACCAGGCTTCCCTGCTTCAAACTCAGTGCCAGTCAGTGTCTTTAGTCACTAAGCCACTCCTTCTCCTAATGTTATGTTATTGTCCTTTAAAGATACCCAGTTAGTCTTAACATGACATTAAGTTAGGTTAATGCCATGTTAGATAACTTAATGGGCCTTGGTGGATATGGGCCTTGGTGGATATGGGCCTTGGTTGGATTTACTCAGCCTCAGTTTGCGTGATAAGAAAATGGAAGCATTCTTACATGGCATCCATCATCATCTATATGAGTGTGACACTTTAATACAGATATACTGTACAAACAGTCTCCATAAAAAATATTTTTTCTCCTAAACATATTAAATAGTAAAATTAATATTACCATATAGCAGTAAATAGATGTTAAACTCTCCATTTTTAGCTGAAATGACAATTGTCATGCTAAAAAAACCCAACTGTAGTTCCCACTGGTGTATGCTCTGAAATTGTTACCACCATGCATTTCTTGGGGATCCCCATTAGCATCTTCTGCATATACCTGAACAATGCAATGTCCTTTCTTTAATGGAAATCTATTTTCTCTTGCTCTGATCTCCTAGAAGCTAGATTCTTAAAAATCTACAGTCTCTTCTATTATTATTTTACCTGATTTTGCATATATGAAGGACAGTCTTTGAGCAGTGATGGACTGTAGGACCACGGTAAGAAGATATTGGTTAATAAAAACCCAAAAGAGAAAGAAAGACTGTTACAACTCCAACATGGGATGGGTTAAACTATTCCAAATCGCTTCCAATGCAGTATGAGGCTAAGCAAAACAGGATGACACAACAGGAAGAGGCAATTGAACAGAAATGCAAAACTGCAAGAAACAGCAAGCCAGCAAGCTGTATCAGCAACCTCGCCCTACAAAATGTACAGGGATGTCAAGACCTGCTAAACTGATGATGCTGCTATCAAAAACTCCTATTTTAATTTTAAGATATATACAAGTCTTTTGACAAGGCCCTGGAATTGGTGAGGGAGATGGGAAATGGAGTGATGTTGGCTAAAATTGGTATTGACTCCGCGGTTCGTTTGTTACCAGTGAATTCGGCTTGTTACCATTTGCTGAGTGTCTTAATAAGCATTTCTATGTAGATATGTGCGTTCCAATGGGATGCTCCATTTCATGTTACTTTTTTAGTTGTTTAGCACCTTTGATATGGCAGGTTACATTGAGAGATACAACAGTAGATCTTGTTGGTAAACAAAGGAAGTATCAAACCAGGAGAGTTGTTTATGGATGTGGCTGGTTCCTTGGGGTTCAGGGCCTTTTTAGCTGGAGTATGGTGAGCGGGCAGAGGAATGGGCACGGGAATGGGCAGGGGAATGGGCAGGGGAATGGATTAAAGCAGATTTGACAAAGAACGTGGTGTTGCTGGAATTGTTTCCAATTGTGGTAGCAATAGAGATTTGGGTTTTGAAGATAAGAAATAGAAAGGTTTTATTCTGGACGGACAATATGGGGGTGGTAAAGGTGGTTAACTCTGTCAGCAAGTTCTGTACCAGTGATCAGGTTGCAACGCCATATTGTTCTCCATTGCTTAGAACAGGATATAAGGTTTAGGGCACAACATGTCCCGGGAGTTAAAAAATACTATAGCAGATGTTTTATCTCCTTCCATTGGGCAGAATGTTAGAGATTGTATCTGGGTGCAGTAGTAGAGGGTCAGAACAGCACACTAGGCTTATAGAACCTGATTTCAGGGGAGTTGTAAGCTTGGTAAAGCAGTCGGTGGCTCCGGCAACTTGGGCTGCAAACACAAAGGTTTGTGAGGAGTGGCAGACATTAGCTCCGCAGCTGGATGGCATGGTAAGTGATGGAGGAAGATTCAATGCGTTGCTGGTATATTTATGTCAATTGCGAAGTGAAGGTGCATCAGGTAGTACAACAGACAAGAAATTAACGGGTGTGGCATTCTTTTTCAAATTATTGGAATGGAAGGACGTAACGAAGGAGGTCTGTGATTAGGAAGATGTTAAAAGGTTGGGAACATGTGTGGCCAAAAAAAGAGGATTTAATAAGGCCTATTTCTTTCGAGTTGTTGAAGGAGCTTTGGGCAGTTATAGCGGAGATATGTTTTTTCATGTTATGTTTAGGACAGCATTTGCATTGACATTTTTCAGAGCATTAAGGATTAGCGAATTGGTGTCCCAAAGGCTGGGTCCCCAGTGGCCACGGCTGCGCACGCGACGGCATGCGCACCGCACACAAGGCACAGTCCTCTATGGGGCAGGCACCAGTCGCCATGTGTACGTGTGCACGCGCACAAGGCGTGATGCGCGACCGCCTTGGCCAAAAGACAAGATTTTTGTATTTTGGCACGGCGGACGAGCATTGGCCATGTCGCGGCGGCAGTGGTTCAGCCAATGAGGGTGTCATGGACGTGCGCCCGCCATGCCTCCCCCCCCCCATTATCTCCTGCTCTTCACTGCAAGCACAACTGCAGACCACAGGATGCGGCTGAAACGGGTGCACGCGCCGCCAGATGCTCCGGCACGCGTGCAGCCGTGACAACTGGGGCCGTAGCCGAAGTGCTAATAAAATAGGTAGAATTCAGTTTGGGGATGTTTTAGTTTCAAGGGATAAGGTTACATTTTTGATTCATAAGTCTAAAATGGACACAGAAGAAAAAGGCGCATGGGTAGTTTTGTTTACAATGAACAATCGGTGTTGTCCTGTAGCATTGGTTAGGCAGTTTTTAAAGTACAGTAAAATCAGCGGAAGAGATATCGTTATTAGTTCACGAGAATGGAAGACCAAGAGTGATAAACACAGACAGTGGATTAGTTCATAATGGGTTATTCCCATTATGTGTTATATTATTATGTCACGTGTATCACTGCTGTGAAGCGCTATGTACAAAACTGGTGCTATATAAATAAAGATATATATATATATATATATATATATATATATATATATATATATATATATATATATATATATATATACATACATACAAGGTATTTCAGTTTAAATCAGATGCCCCTCCAACTCAATTAAAAAATATATATATTTTTGGTAATGCAACTTTTGAAGAAAGTGATTTCTATATTTCTGCTTCTATCAAGTATATTGAAATGAGATGTAAATGAACGTACTGTACAGTATGTGCTAATAAATGATTACATTATTATATGTTAATTAGGTAGAGTATAACATAGAGGTTTAAACCAGGTTCAGGACCTGGATAGCAGGGATCCTAATTGCATGTAAGGGCTGTTTTGATATTATTTTATCCATACACCTAACGATGGGGGGGACCCCCCCCCCCCCCCACGAAACATTGTGTGATTCTGTGTTCTACTCCTATGTTGAATAAATAAGTGTTACAGCTTATGGTGGCTAAGTGCATCTGTCTTTACTTCTCTTTCCTAAAGCAGAAATCCCTCCAAGTCCAACTCAATAAAACAAATAATATTTTGGTAATGCAACTTTTAAAAATACATTAATTTCTATATTTCTACGCTTTATCAATTTGTAGTCGTTGGATTTGTATTTGTTTCTGTAGAAATAATATGCTGGCTGATTTTCAGGCAATTAATAAGAACAATGCCTACGTGATTCAATAGTCGTATTTTCTATACTTGTTTAGAATTGATAAGGAAGAGAATGGGCATTGCTGATAGAAGAATGAGGCTGGTAATACAGTAGGTATAAAAATATGAGTCTTCTTTATTGGGCATAATAGCCAAAGTTAAAAATAGCAAAGGATCCTCTTACGCGTTTCTCGCCTCTTGGGCGCTTTGATAAAGCACTCACCCTGTCCCGGCCAAGAAACCACCTATAGCTCCAGCTTATGTACGGAGAGGTCTGTCAACTCCTGCCAGCTTTACACACACACACACCCTCCTCCCTGCTCCACGCTCTCTGAAAGCTGATGAAGCAGGGAGAGGAGACAGCTGCAGATTCCAGGTAAGTCGCGGCAGCCATTTTCCCCCTGTGATCCCGGTTATAACGCAGTCTTATTCTGTGGACCCCGAGCACCGCATTATAACGAGGTTCAGCTGTATCAGGATGTGCTGTTTACTATATTATTGTAATTACCGATAATGTTTTTTATTTAAGTAACTTTGACCCATTCTGTTTATCATTTATCATTTAAGTTCAGTAAGTTTTCTAATAGACAACGTTTTCAAGATTACTCTAATAAACATATAATCAACTAATTAACTATCCAATTAATCTACCTCTAATTAGCACTAAGACAGCTGATTTAAGTATTTCTTGGACTGAAAACCTGGCCTCTTGATAACCTTCAAGGATTGAACTATGTTATGCTTACTGATCTAACAGACGTTATTGCTCCAGTGAACATGTAATATGATAAGGCGACTGTAATATTTATCATCAGAAATACCGCTGCACCATTGAAAACAGTAATGTATATTTTCCACGGTAATTCTCGCGTTATCCAGCATTAACAGGCTAATAACACCTGCTACATCTGTACTGAAATCATCCTTACAGAGGCTCCAATATTGGTTCCTGTGTATCATAGAAAACACTCTACACAAAAGAGATTGACGGCCTATTTAATTGCCTTAAGTCAGAAATCAAGTACACACAAAACTGTGACATATACTGTACTGTACAGTATGTACCGAAATCGATACCTCAACCCAAAACACTTTCCCTTTGCATGGGGATACTAAACAATACTATTTCTGGTAATCCTCCTGCAACTGAACATAATAAGTTGATGTGTTGGCAGGATAATGCTAAAATAGCATGATAAAGCATTACTTTAAAAAAAAATAATAATAAAACTAAAACACGTAAAATAATCAAAAAAGATATGTCGAGTAACACCCCAAGTTTTTCACTCCACTGTAGAGATGAGCATTTGGCCTAGTGTTCTGGCTTTGGTTCCAAATAATTTGGAGGTTTTGGTTTTGTACTGTATTTGATGTTGGATTGTTAGGTTGTGGTCGGTTCTGAATTCACACAACATTTTTTCCCCATCTCTACTACAAAGATACATAATTACTATTCTGGAACTGACATCCAGAGGGGTAATCATATCGAGTTCACAAAGTGTATTTTTGGTTAAAAATTATAAGTAAGATCCTGTTGTAGTATAAAGTTAACTTGAATCGATTGTGAGAGTCTTGTTTATCAGTCTGCCACTCGGGGTGTAATTAAGGGAGGCATAACCTGTACCAGTGTCATAATGGGATGTATTAAAATCTGTGACAGTGTCCATCATTTGTTTCTTTTCTGCGTCAAAAAAGTCCACCAACCTGAGAAAGTATAAACTTTTCTAAGTAATGATCCGTGTCCAACATTGTTACTTTCGTATATATGCTACATGCTGTATGCAAGGGGAAAATATGTTTTGTACTGACACTCATATATTAGCATACCTAGTCCCTGCGTCTTCTCCACTTCATCAATTCGTATTTTAGTTTTGTATTTAATTGGTGTAATTTGTATATATATTTTTTGCTTGTCATATTTATATTGCATACAATAAAAGTACACTGCTTTGCATATACATACTGCCACTGTTTAATTCCATCACGTTGGAATTTGTACTTCTGCATAATAGTAGTAGTAATAGTTTATAGTCTTTTTTAATGAGTGCACGGGAAGATGAATTCATGGCCCACAATCACTAATTGGTGCTATTCCATTACATAGCCGACGACAAATTGTGGCCCATTCAAGTGAACATGCTGTAAGGTGTCTTCTGGTGCCGGAAGGTATGCTATGGCAGATGACTGATTTGTAAATACTGTATGCCTGAGAATAGGAGGACATTTTGCAGAGGAGTCATCTTATTGCGTCGTCCCCCCCTTTTTTTTTGTTTTAGCAAAATTGGTTTAAAATTGATGCAATCATTGTTTTCACTTTTTTCAAATATAAAAAATAAATTAAAAAAGTGAGAAAAAAAATGGAAACTAGTTTGCGACCAGTATGCACACATCTAGACAACAGAGTTAGAGAAAAAAAGCAGAGTCATATTCATTATTTCATATCCACCTGCTCCTTGTAAAACTGGAATACAGTAGAGTCTCGGTTAACTGACTTTCGATTAACCGACACTCTGTTTAATCTGGCATGCACCCCTCCCCCATTTCTCACTTACCAGTCTTACCGGCGGCACAGCGGGAGCGGAGCAGAGCAGGAGTCAGACAGCTGGCGGCGGCAGTAGGAGATCATGTCAGCCGAGGGAACAAGTTGAAACTGCAAGCGGCGGTGACGGTGACTGCCGGAGAAGACATGCGATCGGAGCAGAGCAGCACAGGAGACACCATAAGTTGTTACAGCGCGTTCCTCCCCTGCCATCTCCTGTGCTGCTCTGCTCCTGCTCCAATCGCATGTTTTCTCCTACCGCCGCTAAGCCACCGCCGCCTGCTGTTTCAACTTGTTCCCTTGGCTGACATTGTCTTCTACTGCCACCGCCAGCTATCTGACTCCTGTGCCGCTCCGCTCCCGCTGTGCCGCCAGTAAGACTGGTAAGTAGGAAGGGGGGGGGGCGCAAATGTCGGATAATCCTTTCCGTGTTATCTGACATTTTCGGTTATCTGACATGGTATTGGTCCCGTTTAGGTCAGATAACCGAGACTATACTGTAATTAAAATATTGCTTACAAAAGAATCTTATCAAACATACTGTATTAACAATTAGTAACAGTAAAAATGTTGTCCTTAATAAATCAAGTATGTTTTTCTTCTCTTAGGAAACTATGGAACAAAACTTTGATAAAGTACACAGACACTACTGTATGTGCACATACAGTAGCAAAATTAAAACAATATATACACATTTGGGAAATTGATCTGAATAGTGGAAGATAGGAAACAATTTCTATAAAAATACCCAAACTGTAAACCCGGACAATTATAAGAATTCCTATGACATCTTTAAATATACTAAATGCAATAGAAGGATGACCAAATATATGAGGGAAATCTGTACTCTAAATGGCTTCCAACCTACATTGACTAAAACGAAAGTGCAATAATAACAACATATATATATATATATATATATATATATATATATAGCATTTAGAAGACTTATAATGACCGATTTTGCTTCCTAAAAACACGGGTAATTATGACTGTCCATGACTAAATGCCTGAAATGTAAAATGATTCTACAACAACAGATACTCAAGAATCGTTGGTCCACCACATCATAGCTTATCACTGCAAATTCAGCATACTGGAATGGAGGATGAACTTCACATATTGGATACAGTATACACTGCATTCTATATTTTACTCAATTTGAAAAAAAAGAGTGCAAAAGTACAGTATGAGAAAGAAATACAGTAATAATGCTGTCTCACCTGCTTGGTCTCCTTTAACCAAGTATTACCAGAGGATGCCTCATTGACCATATCTTTGAATTGGGGAAAATTTAGTGGCTTCATGAAGGTGAAATCATGTTTTTCTGTAGCTGGGGGGAAACAGGTTTGAGAACAATGTCCTTGTGGTTCTGATGGAGCCATCCTCACCTCCATGTACTTTAAGGTACCATCTGTGTTCAAGTAAAGTGTTGGCTGATACTGTTCTGCATAGTGATTCGAATGTGTTTTGTTTAAAAAACAAAACCCACAACTGTCGTCATCACTTTCCTTTTTTAAGCATTTCACAAGCAATATGATGAAAGTAACAAGTGAAACCAAACTTATGGCCACCAGTGAAACAATTAGATACAAAGTCAAGTCTGATGTGGGTTTAGAGTTTGCAAGTACATCACGAGATTTAGGGCTTTCATGAACAACATTGTCCACTATATTAACAAGAATAGTGACTGTAGTTGACAAAGACGGATCCCCATGGTCACTGACTGAAATGACAAGTTGTTGCTCTGTATTATCTGTCTCTTGGAAACCTCGAATAGTTCTAATTTCTCCTGTGTATACAGACACCTGAAATAAAGTGGGATTTGTAGACTCAACAATGCTGAAGCCTAACCAAGCATTGTGACCAGAGTCGAAATCTACTGCAGACACTTTTGTAACCAAATAACCAATAGTTGCAGATTTTGGAACATTTTCTTGGGCAACGAGGTCTCTGGAAAGCTCTGGATATAGTACAGTGGGGTAGTTATCATTTGTATCCAAGACAAATATGAAGATTGAAACATTAGAAAATAATTTTGGAGATCCAGAATCTTCTACTTTCACAGTGATTTGTAAAACCTGAATATTCTCATAGTCAAAGGATCGTTGGGCATACATATTACCACGTTCTGAGTTGATGTATACAAAAGAAGAGACAGAAGAACCATCAATTTGGCTTTCAACAATTGAATAAATCAGTTCTGAGTTCTGATCCTCATCTGCATCAAAAGCAGACACTGTGCATAATAAAGTACCAGGCTCATTATTTTCTTTTATGAAAGCATTGTAAAGTGACTGAGGAAATACAGGAAAATTATCATTAATGTCTGAAATATTAAGGATGATTGTAGTTTGAGTTTGTAAAGAAGGAGAACCCAGGTCAGTAGCAATTATGTAAATCGTATATTGAGAGACTTTCTCTCTGTCCAGAAAACCATCAGTTATCAATGAGTACCGATTATTGAAGGGCTTAAATGTAAATGGGAGGTTTGGAGATACTTCCAGTTGTACCTCTCCATTCTTCCCAGAATCTCTGTCTGTCACAATAAGGAAACCAACAACAGTTCCTAATGCTGCATTTTCAGGCACTTCATTAGTCACAGAGGTAAAAATGATTTCTGGGGGGTTATCATTAGCATCTTCTAATTCAACCTGGATGAGGCAGCGTCCCTCCATCTCAGGTATTCCTTTGTCTACTGCTCTGACAGATAACTCATAAAAATGTGATTCTTCAAAGTCCACAACTCCCTTAACATAAACTGCACCTGTGTGTCGATTTATATCAAATAATTCTTTTGCAGAATCAGAGGTGTGATCATCAAAAAAATATTCAATTTCAGCATTTGGACCCTCATCAAAATCTGTAGCATTAAGTCTTATTATAACTGTATTTAAAGAGGCATTTTCCAATAAACTGATTTTATAGATAGGGTGATCAAAAATGGGTGCATTGTCATTGATATCTAAAACTATTACTGTTATCTGTGATGAACCTGATCTTTGCTGTTCACCACCATCATAAGCAGTGAGAATAAGATTGTGTTGTCTTCTTTCTTCCCTGTCTAAAGTTTTTTCCAGCACCAACTCCGGAATAATTGTTCCATCTTTGCGATTCTTTACAGACAATGAAAAGTATGGGTTTTGATTCAATCTGTACTGGCTAACACCATTTCTACCAACATCTGGATCCTGTGCAATTTCTAATGGGAATCGAACACCAGGATTTGTTACTAATTCTGTAATTCGTATAATGCGATCAATGGTTGAGAAAGTGGGAGAATTATCATTTATATCCAAAATCTCAATTTCCAGGCTGAACAGCTCCACAGGATTTTCAGCAACTACCTCTATATGCAATAAACAGCTTGAGCTGGATCCACACAGGCTTTCTCTGTCAATCCTTTCTTTCGCAGTCAGAGCTCCACTGCCCTGATTCACAGCAAAATATCTTCTCCTTACTTCAGGTCTCAAATACAGTCTCCGTTTTGCAATATCTGCAAGGTTTAATCCCAGATCCTGAGCTACATTCCCCACAACTGTCCCTGGCTCTGACTCCTCAACAATAGAATAGCGAAGCTGCCCAGAAACCCAGCCCCAGCTACAAAGGAAAAAGGAACACACTACTTGCCATTTCCAAGCCTTCGATGAGCTTTGGATGTCCATATCTTAAATCCTTCCTTTGATAATGAAATATAGGTCCTTTTATAATCCCATGGGTCTGTAGTTTGGATTTAAATCCTTTAAAAAGAAAAAACTTTATCCAGTGCATTTAAAATATCCACAGAATTTTCATCGGAACAGCGTCTGTGCTTTGTGTGTTAGTGGAAAGATGGGAGGGTGATTCACTGAGCCAGGGGGAGGAGAGTGGAGAGATGACATGAGCAGATCTACTTCTTTAGCTAAAGAAATGATTGGTTGTCAGGTCCGCCCTCTTCTGGCCAATGATGTTAACTTCATTCATCCTGTTAACCAACATGTCGATACTGCTCTAAGACAGAATATTTGCTGCAGTTTAAACAAACTTTGTTAAACCCAGAAGAAAATACAGTAGGTATAAAACAATGGAGCTAAAGAATGAAATATATATTTGCTGCTGCAAGCATATTGTGTACAGTATGACTCGCATTAGTATTACTCAGACAAAAATCTACCATGCAATTTAAAAGTTGCACAAGAGATTAATACAAAATTGATAAAGTCTTTTATGCTATACTCTTGACTCTTGTTTTACCATCTATCAATCATTGTATTGTATAGACAAATATATCTGTTAACTTTAAAAGTTTTTATGGCTCTCCTATAATACGTTTGAAATACGTACAGTATATAGTCTCCAAATACTTATGGCTGTGAAATGTGGTCCAAGATCACAGTATTCAAAAAGACTCTATTGAACTGATGCTTTATTTAAATATTGCATAATGTTCCTTAGCTTATTCTATGCCTGATAGAAGTATTACCGTACTTTTACCATGACAATACTCAACAAACAGTGTCAGTAGTAAAAGGTATTTCATGATCGTCCTTAACTAATGCTAAATATAATTCAGCCATAATAGAATATTCTTTTTCTGGTTACTAAGGCAGTTAGAGGAACAAAATGCACATGTTCAATCACACCTGGGTGTTTTAACTTAACCCTATCAAATATATACTTAATTCCATTCACAAATCATATACTTCTGTCCCAGCTCTGGCTGTCATGCACTCTACACAAAACTATGATCACAAGCTATTGTATGCACTATTATTCTTAAGACATTTTACAATACAATTGGCACTATATTAATAAATTATTTCCAACTGGCTAAAGTTTTTTTTTTTTTTAATAGAGTATTGTTCAGGAACATACCCAATACATTTAAAACTCTATCCGGTATAAGAAAATATAGGAGCGTATGAATTTAAATCTCCCAACTGCAAAAATGGGCAACTACAGCAAAAAAAATTAAATAATTTTTTTAATCTGGTGTAAATTTTTCCCTCCACTTTTGAAGCTGGGAATCTTGCCTCCATGAAATTAATTTTATTGTAAAATTCTGAGAAATCAGGCATCGGTGACAAAGTATTTTTTTTTTTAACTTGTACTACTACATTGCTAATGAAAGAAAAGGATATGTATAACAAGGCGCCTGTGGTTAAAAGGATATATATCCAACCAGTAGAATAGCCAGGGATAGGCTCCAGACGTAGTGATGTGCTTAAAATAGAAGAAAGACACAATACATAGCGTGATACTGTTAGATAAGACGAAAGGGGGGGGGGGGGGGAAACTACGTATAGACACACAATATATAACTAATAAGTATCAGCTGAGATACAGGTGATTGCTAATTAAAACATTTAATATACATATATTAATATACAGGACATAGAAAAAATAAAAATAAAAAACTGGGTAAAAGGACAAATAATGCCGATGGACACACTGCTGCAATGGGTGAAATACCCACTCACCGGACGATAGATGTAAACAGGCGGTGGATAAATCTGAGAGTATCCCCTCTCTGCTGCTCAGACAGCTACTGCAACCGATCCGGTCTGTAGATGGAGCGTGGCACACGCCCGCCGGCGTGTGTGAGTAGAGCTTCTATCAGCTGGTATTGCAGGACATGCAGATAGGTTCAGAACGGCTACAGCAGATTCGCCTGATGTATAAGTGAATCCGTCTGCCTGGAACAGCTGATTCGTCACCGGATCCGTTCGGGAAGGGGGGAAATCACCACAGTGCTGCAGTGGGAGTCCAAAGATGCCACCCTACGCGTTTCGAAAGCGTGCTGCTTTCTTCCTCAGGGGTTCTGTCATTGTGTCCATCATTGTCCATTATATATGAGTCCATAATTAAACCTAATTCACCTGGCAAGTTTAGCACATGCGCAATGGGCTCTCAGTGTAGTCAGTGAGTGCTCTGATTAAAGGAACATGCACTATATATACTTGATCATTCAAAAAAGTATGTTACTACATAGTAACTCTCAGCTGAAACGGATATTCTACAACAAACTTATATAAAGGAAACATAAAAAAACAAACATAAAAAAAAATAGAAACTTTTTTTTTTAAAAAGTGACATTTGTATCAAATATGGACCAAATGGGGATAAGCATATAAGAATGAGTGTTACATATACTTAGTGAATTATTAGATATTATTAATGTGTGTAAAAAACATATGTGTGTGCAGTACAATATAAGCTTAAAGGTGGGAATATATGTGAAGAAAACCAAATCTTTATAATGGTGCTCAGTCATGAGACTTATACCTCTATAAAACAATATAGTTTAAATGTGAAATATATATAAGAAACACTTACTGTGAATAATTAAACTTAATAATAGTTGTTCATAGATCAACTTGTGTGTGAAAATAAAACATATATGACATGATATAATCAATAAACAAATTCTTAATATAACGAAATATACATATATTTATTTAAAAAACAGATAATGTCTATCCTTGCACCTAGAACCAGACTACAGATAATACTTTTCTTTATGTACCAGACTTCGATGCAATTTTACATAATAGACCCTATGGATCATATACCTTAATTGTTGCAAACCAAGTCATGCAAAGATTTAAAGAGCAAAATGGATACAGTACATCAAATATTAATTGACCAGAAAAGCTTTTAAATCGAAGTCAACGTTGAGGCCCAGTGGGGATAGAGTACGGAGTTCATAGATCCAAAAGGATTCTCTCCTCCCCAGTAGGCTCACAACGTTTCCTCCTCTCCAGTTAGGTGTAATGGTTTCTATCGCCAAACACTTAAGTCCTGTTGGATTTTGACCATGCACCTGAAGAAAATGATTTGATACGTTATGCGTAGTTAGCCCTCTTTTTATGTTGTACACATGTTCATATAGGCGTCGCTTGACCGGTCTAGTGGTCATGCCCACATACTGCAGACCGCAGGGACATTCAAGTAGATAAATGACGTATGTGCTTTTACATGTGATATAATTTTTAATATTATAATTTTTTGAAGTGTTATATGATGTAAAATTGGATTTTTTTACACTATATTTGCATGCAGTGCACCTATTACAAGGAAAATATCCTTTATGTGTGATGGTTTTATTTGGAATGCTTTGCATTGAGGGACAGCTCGGAGCCAGCTTCTGTCCTATATTGGGTGCTCGAGTAAATATAATCTGGGGATGTTCTGGCAATATACCCTCTAGTTCTTTATCTTTTTTAAGAATAGGCCAATATTTCTTAAAGATTTTTTTTATATTGGGTGCCATTTGGTTGTATTGCGTTACAAACGCTAAATTCACAGATTTTGTTGTATTCTTATTTTTATATTTCAAAAGACTTGACCTCTCCATTGCTGCAACCTCACTTATTATTTTATCCAAATTTGAAGAGGAATATTTTCTTTCTTTAAATTTTTGTTTTAAATCTTCCGCTTGTGTGTGAAACATTTCAACACTTGAGCAATTACGTTTTAGTCGGATGAATTGGCCTTTGGGTATATTTTTAACCCATGTAGGGTTATGGTGACTGTGTGCATGTAGGTAGTTATTGGCTTGTACTGGTTTGAAATATGTGCTGGTTTCTATACTGTTATTTTTAGCCGAAATAATAAGATCCAAGTATTCTATCGAAATAGCGCTTGAATTAAATGTGAATGACAAGTTAAAGGTGTTATTATTCATATATTTTTTGAAATCTTCTAATTGTGACAAAGTGCCCGACCAAATGAAAATAATATCGTCGATGTACTGCACCGACACACTTTATTCGAGCAAATACCCGGTATGTACCTGGCAGATACCTGGAATGCGCCGCTCCTCACCTCTGACAAGCCCCGTTGCATTTGCCTTCCCAGCCTGGGTTCATGCCTGGCTGACGGGCGGCTGATCTGTTAAATGATAATGATTAGGATTTAATAGGCTGCAATGCTTCGCGTGTCTACCAGATGGCATAAATTCATGAATTGTAATGCAGTATATATATATATACTGTGCAGTATTGCAGCCAGCGGAAATAAAATGCTTCAATCCCTGCTTGGAAAATACCTCAATGCACTCGGGCAGAAAACAGTCACAAACCTCAATACACCCGGGTATATCCGAATTCGTGGGACTAGCCAAGCTCGAATAAAGTGTGTCGCCAGTGTAGCGCCGCCATAGGACCAAATATGCTCCATAGGGACAGCTGGACCAAATATGATGTTCCTCCCAGCTGCCCATAAATAAATTAGCATAGCATAAATTAGCATAGCTAGGAGCAAATTTGGTGCCCATGGCGGTGCCACATACCTGTAAATAATACGTGTTATTAAAATTAAAAATTAAAAAATTTATTTATGGGCAGCTGGGAGGAACATCATATTTGGTCCAGCTGTCCCTATGGAGCATATTTGGTCCTATGGCGGCGCTACATCGACGATATTATTTTCATTTGGTCGGGCACTTTGTCACAATTAGAAGATTTCAAAAAATATATGAATAATAACACCTTTAACTTGTCATTCACATTTAATTCAAGCGCTATTTCGATAGAATACTTGGATCTTATTATTTCGGCTAAAAATAACAGTATAGAAACCAGCACATATTTCAAACCAGTACAAGCCAATAACTACCTACATGCACACAGTCACCATAACCCTACATGGGTTAAAAATATACCCAAAGGCCAATTCATCCGACTAAAACGTAATTGCTCAAGTGTTGAAATGTTTCACACACAAGCGGAAGATTTAAAACAAAAATTTAAAGAAAGAAAATATTCCTCTTCAAATTTGGATAAAATAATAAGTGAGGTTGCAGCAATGGAGAGGTCAAGTCTTTTGAAATATAAAAATAAGAATACAACAAAATCTGTGAATTTAGCGTTTGTAACGCAATACAACCAAATGGCACCCAATATAAAAAAAAATCTTTAAGAAATATTGGCCTATTCTTAAAAAAGATAAAGAACTAGAGGGTATATTGCCAGAACATCCCCAGATTATATTTACTCGAGCACCCAATATAGGACAGAAGCTGGCTCCGAGCTGTCCCTCAATGCAAAGCATTCCAAATAAAACCATCACACATAAAGGATATTTTCCTTGTAATAGGTGCACTGCATGCAAATATAGTGTAAAAAAATCCAATTTTACATCATATAACACTTCAAAAAATTATAATATTAAAAATTATATCACATGTAAAAGCACATACGTCATTTATCTACTTGAATGTCCCTGCGGTCTGCAGTATGTGGGCATGACCACTAGACCGGTCAAGCGACGCCTATATGAACATGTGTACAACCTAAAAAGAGGGCTAACTACGCATAACGTATCAAATCATTTTCTTCAGGTGCATGGTCAAAATCCAACAGGACTTAAGTGTTTGGCGATAGAAACCATTACACCTAACTGGAGAGGAGGAAACGTTGTGAGCCTACTGGGGAGGAGAGAATCCTTTTGGATCTATGAACTCCGTACTCTATCCCCACTGGGCCTCAACGTTGACTTCGATTTAAAAGCTTTTCTGGTCAATTAATATTTGATGTACTGTATCCATTTTGCTCTTTAAATCTTTGCATGACTTGGTTTGCAACAATTAAGGTATATGATCCATAGGGTCTATTATGTAAAATTGCATCGAAGTCTGGTACATAAAGAAAAGTATTATCTGTAGTCTGGTTCTAGGTGCAAGGATAGACATTATCTGTTTTTTAAATAAATATATGTATATTTCGTTATATTAAGAATTTGTTTATTGATTATATCATGTCATATATGTTTTATTTTCACACACAAGTTGATCTATGAACAACTATTATTAAGTTTAATTATTCACAGTAAGTGTTTCTTATATATATTTCACATTTAAACTATATTGTTTTATAGAGGTATAAGTCTCATGACTGAGCACCATTATAAAGATTTGGTTTTCTTCACATATATTCCCACCTTTAAGCTTATATTGTACTGCACACACATATGTTTTTTACACACATTAATAATATCTAATAATTCACTAAGTATATGTAACACTCATTCTTATATGCTTATCCCCATTTGGTCCATATTTGATACAAATGTCACTTTTTAAAAAAAAAAAAGTTTCTATTTTTTTTTATGTTTGTTTTTTTATGTTTCCTTTATATAAGTTTGTTGTAGAATATCCGTTTCAGCTGAGAGTTACTATGTAGTAACATACTTTTTTGAATGATCAAGTATATATAGTGCATGTTCCTTTAATCAGAGCACTCACTGACTACACTGAGAGCCCATTGCGCATGTGCTAAACTTGCCAGGTGAATTAGGTTTAATTATGGACTCATATATAATGGACAATGATGGACACAATGACAGAACCCCTGAGGAAGAAAGCAGCACGCTTTCGAAACGCGTAGGGTGGCATCTTTGGACTCCCACTGCAGCACTGTGGTGATTTCCCCCCTTCCCGAACGGATCCGGTGACGAATCAGCTGTTCCAGGCAGACGGATTCACTTATACATCAGGCGAATCTGCTGTAGCCGTTCTGAACCTATCTGCATGTCCTGCAATACCAGCTGATAGAAGCTCTACTCACACACGCCGGCGGGCGTGTGCCACGCTCCATCTACAGACCGGATCGGTTGCAGTAGCTGTCTGAGCAGCAGAGAGGGGATACTCTCAGATTTATCCACCGCCTGTTTACATCTATCGTCCGGTGAGTGGGTATTTCACCCATTGCAGCAGTGTGTCCATCGGCATTATTTGTCCTTTTACCCAGTTTTTTATTTTTATTTTTTCTATGTCCTGTATATTAATATATGTATATTAAATGTTTTAATTAGCAATCACCTGTATCTCAGCTGATACTTATTAGTTATATATTGTGTGTCTATACGTAGTTTCCCCCCCCCCCCCCCTTTCGTCTTATCTAACAGTATCACGCTATGTATTGTGTCTTTCTTCTATTTTAAGCACATCACTACGTCTGGAGCCTATCCCTGGCTATTCTACTGGTTGGATATATATCCTTTTAACCACAGGCGCCTTGTTATACATATCCTTTTCTTTCTATGCTATCATTCTGACCAGGGGGTCAGAATTTGTATTTCAGGCAGCCCCTTATATGTGGATTACATTCCCCATTTAAGGTTGTACAATATTAATTGTTTTATCATTTTTTTGTTCTAGTTAGCGCTACCTATTCTCTGTTTTACTACATTGCTAATGATACATCAGGATAATTACTCATGCTTGTTAGTTGAGGGAAGGTCAGTGACTTTACAAAAGTAAATTCACCTCTATCAGATGTTGCAGAAAAATTGGCTCTTAGAATTAGGTGGTCCGAGTCCCTAATTTCCATAAATTTTAATATAACATAACGTTTCCATATGTGGTATCATTGTTGAATGTAGTTCTTTCAAACTGTTACATACAGTAAGCAATCTCAATATATGTCGACATGCCTCCTGCATTTCACATATAGTTGTATTAATAAGTGTGTTTTATGTAATACATATAAATAGAATATGTATATAGCTCTATTATTAATAGATGGTGGTGTTAATTACAAAACAAACCACACAATTTTAGCCTACAGATGTAGCAGACAATGTGCGTGGTTACATATTGCATTGTGTTAATGCTGGTGTGTTTTTTTAACAAAAGTGCTATTGAAAACATTGGTAAATAACAAGAATTATTTAACGCGTGATTTTATTCATTAATTCACTTTAACAGGGGTAATAATTTCTGCTACATATATAAGTACTCGAAGAAGCAACAGGTGCGCAAATCACATCAGGACATGGAAGAGAAGTAAAGATACCAAATAGTGCAATATTGTCAACCCCAACAATGAAATCAATGTAGATAGCTCTATAACATTTTCACTCACATGTACAACGTGATAGTAGAGCGTTGTGGTTATTAGAAGTTACCAACTTTAGTTTCCAGATAGGTACTCCAGATCCATAGAAAAGGAAGGGATATCCATATACAAAAAAGGAAAAAGCAAAATAGTATAATACTGTACTGCTTTTAATATTAAAAACACAAAGTATTCCACTTACATAAGTGCCTTTGTGGTGAGCATTCAGACCACCCTGGGTCATATGGACAGACAGTTGTTTTTTTCACAGCAACAGCATCTGCTCCGCGGCTGTCACAGCATGCACTGGGCTGGTAAAGTCATCCTCCACTCTGGATGTCACCAACAAAGTGCCACTCTGTAGTAATGATTCACCCAACACGCCCAATGATTCACCCAACGTGCGTTTCCACATAAATGTCTTCCTTTTTTGTATATGGATATCCCTTCCTTTTCTATGGATCTGGAGTACCTATCTGGAAACTAAAGTTGGTAACTTCTAATAACCACAACACTTTACTATCACGTTGTACACGTGAGTGAAAATTTTATAGAGCTATCAACATTGATTTCATTGTTGGGGTTGACAATATTGCACTATTTGGTATCTTTACTTCTCTTCCATGTCCTGATGTGATTTGCGCACCTGTTTCTTCTTCGATTGCTGATTGGATTTGGTCTGAATCCTGTGTTGGGAGCCGCACTCTCCAAGGACAGTATATTATTTAAATGTTATATAATGTTATTTAAGTGATGTTATTTGCGCTTGATCTTTTCTTCACTAACATATATAAGTACAGCTGCACGGCTCTTGAACTACAGTATACAACGATTATTAAGTTTGCATAGCAAAGTGAACTTCCTGTTACTAAAATTGTATGGTGCTCATATTTTGAAAAGCTCTTCCAAACCATGCCCTGCACTGTGCAAGAAAATGTTCTCCGTAGAGGTACTCACCAACGTAGCAGGGGCGGATGCAGAATCCGAAAGAGAAGCAGTACCGGCAGGTACCGCTAGCGGAGATCCCTCCACGCTAATCACCTCGCTCAGGCGTTCAGTGTAGGCAGTACCCACATAGGCCAAGGCTCGATCTCGGGCTTCGAAGATGGCTTTACACTGCAACCGGAGCTGGAACATTCTTCCAGGGACATCGGTCCAGCGATGATCGACATCCCGGATCGACACCACCTGGTAGAAGTTAGGGCTTGAGATGGACAAAGGAGTCGTTATCTCGGGAGCATTGGAGGCCTCGTCCAACACCTCATCGGTGGACGCACCCTCGCTGTCCTGCCGGAAGCTCGTGGATCCATCGGTGGATGGTTCCTGTTGTGGGTAGCGGGGCACCAAGGGCGTGGCGGCAGATCATAGCGGGAACTGACTGGAGAGCTGAAGGGGACTCACGCTGTCGCACACCGGCCGGTGTGGACTCAGGTAAGTCCGCTGTTAGGATTTCCTCCACAGGGCTAGAGAGACAGCTGATGTCAGTTCCCATGGCTCCAAAAAAGCCTGCTACAGAGTCCATACATTTGAACTGCATCTCACATATTTTGGAACGGACAAAGCTACAAAGCAGGGTCCAGTAATCTGTCAGGGAGGTCTCGTGTGGCTGTCCAGCCACGTCCATCAATATTTGGAGAAACCCGGAAATATTGGGATGTTCCCCAGTGTGCAGTGTGCAGGACCCTGGAGGTGAAGGTATGGTGCATTGCATTCAGAGCACCGGGAAGTGGATCCCAGTGAAGGTCCAACCTGATCGCACAACGGGCAGACCAAGTGGAGAGAGTTCTCACCACCATTGGGAAGTAGTAGCAGACTTCCTGGGAGGGCAAAGTGAATGCCTTGCTTTGCATCCATCGTCGGCAGCTAGTTGAGAGGGTGCGGTTAAGTGTGCGTCAGTCCAGCAATATTGCCATGTGCGACTGTGGTTAAGTCCCCACATCACTGCTCGGCAGTAGGTAGATATGCCCTCATCTCCTCCCTCAGGATGAGGTAATTCAGTGGTACAGCTGTAGAGAACAGGGTGTGGCTTGGCTTTTGTGCCAAACCTAGATAATTCTGCCAGGAGGGCGCGGTCAGGCTTAGTGCCAAACCCATAGATTTACAAACAGTCTTGCAACTTTGTACAAGTTGCCATGCGGTCTCTCGTTTTCGGCGGGAACCGCCATTTTACATTGGAAAAGAACATGATGCGACGTCCTTTGATGGGGACCGCTCTGGTATGGCTGCAGCTCCTCAAACTGAGGTTCTGGCCACCTGCAGATCAAGTGCGCCTCCTTGGATACCTGCCCGCTCAAAAATGAACAGCATAGTGCTGGTCGTAGTTTCCTCGGGTGGAGCCCTTGAGATACTACCCCCACACCTCTTCTTGGTTATAATAGCACGGTGCAGGCCACAGCTTCCCTTCGGTGAAGTCCCTGGGATACCGCCCCTGCACTAGTGATATTGTCACAAGGCAGCCCACAAGGGGGGACTGCCATAGTATAGCTGCAGCTCCTCAAACAGAGGTCTTGGCTGTTTGAGGGTCAAGCACCCCTCCTCAGATACCTACCTGCATATACAGAACATAGGTCAGAGAATCAAAACTGCATGGCGCAGGCCAGAGTCCCCTTTGGTGAAGCCTCTGGGAAAACTGCCCCTGCACTTCTTCTTAGTAGTAGCGATTACACACACACTGCACATGCAAGTAACTTGGAGAGGAGTGGTCCATGCTGTAGCTCCATTTTGGCGGGGAGCCCGGTCCTTCAGATCCCATAGGGTCTCCTATGGACACTACACCCATGGGTCCTGTGACTTGGAATAGTAGAAGAGTCCTTTCTTTTCTCACTTGCTGCAAAAGCCTGTCCTGATGCTATCTCAGCAGAGCCTCCAAATGTAGCACCTTTTCCCCCACCCTAAGTGAGATCATATAGCTACCGGTGTATTCTGGTGCTGGTGCATACCTGTTAGGTAGAACAGAAGGCCTGAGATCTCCACAATGGTATAGAGAGACATCAGGACAGGCTCTCAGTGATGGTTCGTCGATAAGCACAGCGCCTCCAGCCCATCACACCAGAGAGCGTATAATTGGGGTTTATTGGTTACATCATAGATATTACAGGTTCCATTCCCTGAAGGCAGTACCCCGGGCTTGAGGCCCTGAGCACCCCTCCTCAGCATACCTTACCCCCAAGGCCTCAGCCCACTCCTGCCCAGGAGAGACTCGCTGCTGTGTTCATAGCAGGGAGGGCAGCACAGTACTAACTCCCAGAACCCTTGCTCTAACCTCTAGAGGGAAACCCCCTCCTTCCCAGGGGAATGGCTTGTAAGCCGGCATCCTATCAGTCATAGGCCCCCCTGGTAATACCAGTCTACTCCTTAACTTTATTAGGTAACACACACACAGTATAACAATACAACCAGGCCCTGCAGGATTTGTTCCCAACACTGCCCACTCTTTACTGGGACTTACAGTGCTAAAGGGGCCAGAGAATTAGTAGCCCAATGGGGGACTTGGCTACATATATATATATATATATATATATATATATATATATATATATATATATATATATATATATATATATATACAAAAGTCTCTAATTGTCAAACCTCTTTTTCTGTGAAAAATGTTTTTTTATTGCAAAACCTTGTTTTACAAAAACTATTATAAGTTTTAATTACTGATTTTCAGTGAACTTCATGCATTTTTTACTCATTTTATAGGGGAGATCTTGTCTTCCTCTTTCGTTCCTGTCACCACAAGTGATGTCGCAGCCATGTAATTGCAGTGTAGCGATCCCGGGTTTTGTGACTTGCCCGAGGGTTGCCAGGGCCCCTCTGGCATTTGAAAGGACTAATGTACACACAAACAAACTGCAAAAACACCACCATATTGCAACGAATTGATTAATTCAAAGCTGATTAAAAGGAAGATACAATGCACTCACAAAGTTAGGCAGACCACAGGCATATATTCTGTTTGCGTTAGGTGGAACGCTGAAGTCTGTTGTATCAATGTTTCTCACCTCTCCACTGTTTGCCACAAATAGTCAGCCCTCCCACTTCCCGAAGTGCTTCTGTAAATCACGGCATTTGATACCAGTCAGGGAAATTCCCTACATGTTTCACGGAGATTGACTGACGCTTCATAGTCCCATGTGTATCAAACAAATGCTGATAATAGGAAATGAATCTCAATTATGTTATGAATGCAAATGTATTTAACTTTAGCAAACAGTTGCAATGCGAAAAATAGCACCAATTTTGCACATAGGCTAGAATTCAATCTGTTTTTCTCACTCCCTCTTTCACATCTCCAACTAGATCCATCACACAAATAAAGTATTTTTAGTTTGTGGTGCCACTTATAACCTTAAGGCACAAGTATATTTCAATAGGGATTTGAAGGTACACTGTTGATCTATTTTCAAATGTGTTTTTCCTTTATTGAACTAGATGACAAACAGCCCGTTTATTATTCTCTAGCTGTACTGGCATGGTAAAACAATTGGTGTAAAATATAACTTAAAGGTTTAATATAAACAAGTAAAATGAAAGAAACAATATAACAATGTTATACAATATACTGTAACTTGGCATTTACTTTCTATAAATGGAAAACATTTAAGAAAAGCCCCAATATTAATTTAAACGTAGCTGTCTGCATTTTATTTAGTAGTAGTGTAAATAAATAATGATAATATTGTTGTCTAACCTCACCTGGTTTGGCTCACTCAAATTGTTCAAATCAGAGAAGGCCTTGGTCTCATTGACCATATCTTTCAACTGGGGAAAATGTAGCGGCTTCATGAAGGTGAAATCATGTTTTTCTGTAGCTGGGGGGAGACAGGTTTGATAACAATGTCCTTGTGGTTCTGATGGAGCCATCCTCACCTCCATGTACTTTAAGGTACCATCTGTGTTCAAGTAAAGTGTTGGCTGATACTGTTCTGCATAGTGCTTTGAATGTGTTTTGTTTAAAAAGCAAAACCCACAACTGTCGTCATCACTTTCCTTTTTTAAGCACTTCACAAGCAAGATGATGAAAGTAACAAGTGAAACCAAGCTGATGGCCACCAGTGAAATAATTAGATACAAAGTCAAGTCTGGTGTGGGTTTGGGGTTTGCAAGAAAATCATGAGATTTAGGGCTTTCATGAACAACGTTGTCCACTATATTTACAAGTATGGTGACTGTAGTTGACAAAGACGGATCTCCATGGTCACTGACTGATATGACAAGTTGTTGCTCTGTATTATCTGTCTCTTGGAAACCTCGAATAGTTCTAACTTCTCCTGTGTATGCAGACACTTGAAACAAAGTGGGATTGGCAGACTCAACAAGACTATAGACAAGCCAAGCATTATGACCAGAGTCCAAATCCACTGCAGATACTTTTGTGACCAAATAACCAAAAGATGCAGACTTTGGAATCTTCTCTTGGGCAATGAGCTCTCTGGAATGTTCTGGATATAGTATAGTGGGGATGTTATCATTTATATCTAAAATGAATATAAAGATGGAAACGTTGGAAAATAACTTTGGAGATCCAGAATCTTCCACTCTTACAGTGATTTGTAAAACTTGGAAATGTTCATAGTCAAAAGAACGTTGGGCATAAATATTACCAGTGTTAGAGTTAATGTATACAAAGGAAGAGACAGGAGAACTATCTATTTGGCTTTCAGCTACAGAGTAAATCAGGTTTGAATTAACTCCCTTATCTGGATCAAAAGCAGAAACTGTACATAATAAACTACCAGGTTCGTTGTTTTCTTTTATGAAAGCATTGTAAACAGACTGGAGAAATGCTGGAGAATTATCATTAATATCAGAAACATTAAGGATGATTGTAGTCTGAATATGCAGAGCAGGAGAACCTAAATCAGAAGCAATAAGTTGAATCGTATATTGAGAGACCTCTTCTCTGTCCAGATATCCACTAGTGATCAGTGAATAGCGGTTTTTAAAGGGTTTACATTTAAATGGTAGATTTTGCGATACTTCTAATTGTACTTCTCCATTCTTACCAGAGTCTCTATCTCTCACATTGATAAACCCGACAACAGTTCCTAATGGTGCGTTTTCAGGTACTTCTTTTGTCTTGGAGGTAAAAATAATTTCTGGGATGTTATCATTTGCATCTTCTACTTCAACCTGGATGAGGCAGCATCCCTCCAACTCAGGAACACCTTTGTCTACTGCTCTGACAGATAACTCATAAAAATTAGATTCTTCAAAGTCCACAACTCCCTTGATATAAATTTCGCCTGTATGTGGATTTAAATCAAATATTTGTTTTGCTGAATTCAAGGTATGATGATCAAAGGAATATTTAATTTCACCATTGGAGCCCTTGTCCAAATCGGTAGCATTAAGTGTGATTATAACGGTTTTTAAAGGGAGATTTTCCAATAAACTAATCTTGTAACTAGACTGATCAAACACTGGTGCATTGTCATTGATATCTAAAACGATAATAGTTATCTGGGAAGATCCTGACCTGGGCTGGTCACCACCATCAAAAGCAGTGAGGATAAGTTTATGTTCTTCTCTTTCTTCCCTATCTAGAATTTTTTCTAGCACCAATTCAGGAATGAGTGTTCCATCTTTGCGATTCTTCACAGATAATGAAAAATATGGGTTTGGATTCAATCTATACTGGCTAACACTATTGATACCCACATCTGGATCATGTGCAATTTCTAAAGGGAATCGAACACCCGAGCTAGTCACCAGTTCTGTAATTCTTATAACTTGATCAGTGGTTAAGAAAGTGGGAGAATTATCATTTATATCTAAAATCTCAACTTGAAGACTGAAAAGCTCCGAAGGATTTTCAGTATCTACTTCTAAATGCACTAAACAGCTCGAGCTGGACCCACACAGGCTTTCTCTATCAATCCTCTCATTCACAGTCAGAGCTCCAGTTTTGTGGTTAGCAGCAAAATATCTGCTGCTTCCTTCAGATCCCAAACTCAGCCTGCGTTTATTAATATCTGCAAGATTTATCCCTAGATCCTGGGCTACATTCCCCACAACTGTCCCTGGCTCTGACTCTTCAACAATAGAATAGTGAAGCTGCCCAGAAACCCAGCCCCAGCTACAAAGAAAAAAGGAATATGCTACTTGCCATTTCCAAGCCTTTGAGGGGCTCCGGAAGTCCATATCTTATATCCTTTCTTTGATATTCTATGAAATATAGATCCTTTTATAATCCCACAAGTCTGTAGTTTGAATTGTATCCTTTAAAGAGGTAAAAATCTTATCCACTGGATTTTCATTGGAACAGCGTCTGTGCTTTGTGTGTTAGTGGAAAGATGGGAGGGTGATTCACTGAGCCAGTGGGAGGAGAGTGGAGAGATGACATGAGCAGATCTACTTCTTTAGCTAAAGAAATGATTGGATGTCAGGTCCGCCCTCTCCTGGCCAATAATGTTAACTTCATTCATCCACTTAAAGCAATGGAATAAATATATCAGTATAATACTGTAGCTAAATATTAAGTGGATGGGTAACCTATTTTAGTAAAACAGAGAAATTATTTGGCAACTGGAGGTGAGGAAACAACTGTATAATTCTACTGTGGCAAGCCCACATAAAAATGCAATATGAAATACCAAAATCAAACCCAATAAAATAATGTACAGTAATCTGTCTAGTTCATTTAAGCAGAAAATGAATAATGCACTCCTTCCTAATGCTGTAGAAATTATTTGATTAACATTGTTTTGATTATACAATATATATATGTGTATACACACACACACACACACACACAGCATATATATATAGATAGATATTGATAGATATAGATATTTATCATTCTAAAACTATTTAAAGCACTACTGCTAACCTTTTGAAAGAAATAAACTGTCCAAGTGCTTAGGACGTTTACCACAAGTATCTTATTTTAGCATTGCATTGATGACTTACAGTACTGTAGATGCATAACAGGGCTTGTGGTTAAAAAAGACAGGGTAAAAGTAGAGATGCCATTTAATATTTGAAAATTAATTAGGATCATTCTAAAAATGGGACAAACTCAAAACGGCAGTGTTTGACCGAACTCATATATTTCTTGTATCCTATATATGGGGAAAAAAGTAAACAGATAACGATTTGAAAAGGATGCTTACAGTATTTAGTTTATTTTTGTTTTACAATATGTTCTTGTCCGTAATATAATGTATACTTATTTCTATAAATAAAGGAACATTGCATGAACAATCTCACCATGTGGTGTTACTGAAGTTTCATGATTTATGGTTGATTTACAATATTTTACAAGTGAGGGGTGTTTTACCCATTAAGAAATTAATTTGTACTCTGCTACATTAAAGAACAAACACAAGGCAAACAATTGGTTATAACTGGAGAAATAAGTGATCAAAGTTTTACTTCAATATACTGTACTGTACGTCACTTTAAAGTGGTATCAATGTTAAATGTTTTTTTCTATGAAGATACATAAACCAATTCCTGCACTCATTCACTCCACAATTTTTTTTATTAACACAGAACTTCAATAGAAGCTAATGTGATTTCTATAAAATAAACTATTAGACAGTCAAATCTGGTTTGCCATTAGTAGTAAGATCTATTTCTGCTAACCTATCTTTAAACTCTGTACTAATATCTTTTGACTCCATAAAAAATAAAAGTGTTGTGTTGAATTTGGTATCTACAGGTGATCTATGGTGAACAAACAACCAGCATTAACTAATTTGGAAAAAGTTTAAAAGAGATCTTTGAGTATTACTAGGTATATATTGTAGTACGCGGGTTAGCTTTCTATTCCAACATTAGAATACACTGCCTGACTTTATGCTGGAATTCAGATTTGGAGGCCATATATATTTTACTCATAATTTGTCACTAAATATGACTTGCATGTAACAGCAATGCTATGAACATTTGTTTTATTTTTGTAAATTCCTTGGGAGATGTATGCACCCCATGTCCTCTGCACACACTAATGTTTTAAGTGTTAGGCTGCGTCCCTGCAGGGAGCGGGCACGCTGGCGCTCGTGTGCTGAACCCTGCTAGGCCAGGCGATTCGTGGTTGGCTAGGTGCGCGATCATCTGGGGGCGCAGCCACGATGTCACGGAGCTGGTTTGCCCTCATTGGGCGAACCGCTCACATGACGAGCTTGCGAGCAGTAAAATCAAATTTGCTTGCTCTGCAAGCAGCTAAGCGCCAAGCAGGTGCAGGCGCTCGCTCACGCTGGCCACACAAATTGCCGCAGTGTGTTTCATCACGGCCAGCGTGAGCACGCCCGCCCGCTCAGCGGCACCCTGGCCGAGGCTTAAGGGAGAGGAGTTACGCGACCCCCAGCGTTGGTTAGGATCAGACTAGATGCCTTCTGATGACTTCATCAGAATGCTAAGAGAGGACCCGTTTAAATGTTTGTCTTCATGGGTAAAATATGTTTTTTTAACGGAGAATTGAAAGCTATGTTTTAAATGTGTGAATGATGGTTAGTGATACCGAGTGCAGCACAGAAGTGCTTCTCTGTGTTCTTTTTTTTTATATTGTTACTAGTTTTTTTTTACCCTTGCTGCACCTACAGTATAAGAGTACAGAATTTCAGCTGTAGCGAGAGCATCTCTCCTCGTGAGTGTATATTTTTGTAATGGAGAATGTGCGGTCTATATTCTCCACCTTTTCCGTATGGAGTTATCATTGTCTTCATAGTTTGAATACAAATAATATACTTATATATAGTTTGAAATTCCTTACACACAGTAAGATGCAAAAAGGGGTTACCTTTAGAGAATAGATTCTGTCAGTAGTTGAGCTTCAATTTGCAGTTGAAATAACTGCTATTATGCACATACATGCAAGCCACCTTTTGGTCAATGACAGCCGGGATTTAGACATTTAAACATTATTGTAATGCATGTATATTACTGATTTTGTATGTGGGAGAAGGAGTGGCACAGTGAATAAAGGCACTCACTGGCACTGAGTTTGAAGCAGGGGAACCTGGTGACCTTGGGCAAGTCACTTTATCTCCCTGTGCCTCAGGCACCAAACAGATAGATTGTAAGCTCCATGCGGCAAAGACCTGTGCCAGGCAAAATGTCTCTTTAAAGCGCTGCGTAAAACTAGCAGCGCTATACAAGAACATGCTAAAAAAGAAATGATAAGCACATATACTTGTACGCATTGTGAGTGTAATTGAACACCCTGCTCATTTCAATATAAATGTAAGAAGGAGAGATGCAACCCTAAGGATCAGATAAGACTATTCACTACAGAGTTTGTGAGTGTAATATTCTACAGTTTAGAAAAATTCTATGAGAAGGAACTTAGTGTACTTCACTATTGGCATTTTTGCACTTCTCTTTATATTCACCACAAAATGGAGGATTGAAGCCCCTCTGAAAAAATTATCAAAGATTAAGAGCAAGGTGGACATTACACAATTTGGAGATCTATTGTTATGTGATGTGGAATATTTGTATCTTTTTTTTTTTAATATTGTGTGTGCACAGTATGAAGTCCTAGTGTCAGGACGAAACGCATAGGGTGGAGGCTTAAGAATATATCTATAGCTCTCCCTATCCCCAGAATTGTCAAAATTTGACCTCCAGATACCATATAGTATTTACTGTGGACATTACTCCCTGGCGCTCCGGTATAAACATCTACTTTTGCGCAGTAACGAATACAAAACGTAATTCACCATATTTTGTCTCTTTCCATTTTTATTTCAGAGATCTCACCAAAGATATCAACCATTGTTCCCAGTCTAAGATATGCTCAATTTTTTAATGTTTAGCAACATTTGCGCCTGTGTTTTCTTTCTTCTCTCTCTCTCTCTCTCTCTCTCTCTCTCTATACATATATATATATATATATATATATATATATATATATATATATATATATATATATATATATATATATATATATATACACAGAGTAAGTGCATATATATGCATATATATCTTTAGTTTTACATAGATATATTTTGATATTAATATAGATGATAACATTTGGAAATAATATTAAATGTTTAGATAGGTATTCACTATCCTTATAAAGATTGAAAAAAGAAGAAAAGGTACTTCCCCTTATTAATTCAAATATGTACAGATTAAGTTGTACAAATTTAATTTTGTGTTTTGATAACAGTTAAATAAGATTAACCCCAAATATAAAATGGAAAGATTAGGAAACAAAATGTTAATCAATGTATTTATTTTTTTATGAGTGGAACAGCATGGGGAAATGCTTGACACCCATATAGTATAATTGTTTAATGCTACAACTAAGAAAATAAATATGTGAGAAATAAATAATGCCACCTCACCTGGTTGGGGTCATTTAACCAGCTAGTATTCAAGGATGCCTCAGTCTCAGTCTCCTTGATCATATCTTGCAATTGGGGGAAATTTAGAGGTTTCACGAAGGTAAAATCATGTGTTTCTGTAGCTGGGGGGAAACAGGTTTGATAACATTGCCCTTGAGTTTCTGGTGGACCCATCCTCACTTCCATGTACTTTAAGGTACCATCCGTGTTCAAGTAAAGTGTTGGCTGATATTGTTCTGCATAGTGCTTGGATTGTGGTTTGTTTAGAAAACAACAGCCACTACTGCTGTCATCATCTTCTTTTTTTAGACATTTCACAAGCAAAATGATGAACGTAACAAGTGAAACTAAACTGATGGCCACCAGTGAAATAATTAGATACATGGTCAAGTCTGATGTGGGTTTGGAATTTGCAAGAAAATCATGAGATTTATGGCTATGTTGTAAAATGTCGTCTACTATATTTACAAGTATGGTGACTGTAGTTGACAAAGGTGGTTGACCATGGTCACTGACTGAAATGACAAGTCGTTGATCGGTATTATCTGTCTCTTGGAAACCTCGAATAGTTCTAACTTCTCCTGTGTATGCAGACACTCGAAACAATGTGGGCTTGGCAAACTCAACAAGATTATAGATGAGCCAAGCATTGTGACCAGAGTCCAGATCCACTGCAGATACTTTTGTGACCAAATAACCAACAGATACAGACTTTGAAATCTTCTCTTGGGGAATTAGTTCTCTGGAATGCTCTGGGTAAAGTATGGTGGGAATGTTATCATTGGTATCCGATACAAATATAAAGACTGAAACATTAGAAAATAATTTTGGAGATCCAGAATCTTCTACTCTTGCAGTAATTTGTAAAACTTGCCAATGTTCATAGTCAAAGGAATGTTGGGCATAAATATGACCATTGCTTGGGTGAATGTAAACAAATGAAGAAACAGAAGAACCATCTATCTGGCTTTCAACAATGGAGTAAATCAATTCTGAGTTAACTCCCTCGTCTGGATCAACAGCAGACAGTGTACATAATAAACTACCAGGTTCGTTGTTTTCTTTTATGAAAGCATTGTAAACAGACTGGAGAAATGCTGGAGAATGATCATTGATATCTGAAACATTAAGGATGATTGTAGTTTGAGTGTGCAAAGTGGGAGCACCTAAATCAGAAGCTATAAATTGAATAGTATATTGAGGAACTTTTTCTCTGTCCAGAAACCCATCTGTGACCAATGAATAGCGATTTTTGAATGGTTTAAATTTAAATGGTAGTTTTGGAGATACTTCTAATTGTACTTCTCCATTTTTACCAGAATCTCTGTCTTTTACATTGACAAACCCAACAACTGTTCCTAATGGTGCGTTTTCAGGTATTTCATTCATCATGGAGGATAAAATTATTTCTGGAGGGTTATCATTAGCATCTTCTACTTCAACTTGAATAAGGCAATGTTCTTCCAATTCAGGTACTCCTTTATCAACTGCTCTGATAGATAATTCATAAAAATTGGATTCCTCAAAATCCACAACTCCCTTAATATATATTTCACCTGTATATGGATTTAAATCAAAATTTTCTTTTGCCAAACCAGAGGTATGGTGATCAAAGGAATATTCAATTTCACCATTGGGGCCGTCATCAGGATCTGTTGCATTAAGTGTCATTATAATTGTTCCAACAGGTAGATTTTCCAATAAATTGATTTTATAAGTTGACTGATCAAACATTGGTGCATTGTCATTGATATCTATAACAATAACATTTATTTGGGAAGATCCTGATCTGCGCTGTTCACCACCATCAAAAGCAGTGAGGATAAGATTGTGTTCTCTTCTTTCTTCTCTATCTAGAGTTTTTTCCAGCACCAACTGTGGAATGAGTGTTCCGTCTTTTCGATTCTTCACAGACAATGAAAAGTATGGGTTTGGACTCAATCTGTACTGGCTAACACCATTGATACCCACATCTGGATCATGTGCCATTTCTAATGGAAATCGAACACCACTGCTAGCAAATAGCTCTGTAATTCTTATAACTTGATCAGTAGCTGAGAATGTGGGAGAATTATCATTTATGTCCAGAATCTCAATCTCCAGACTAAACAACTCTAAAGGATTTTCAGTAACTACCTCTATATGCAATAAACAGCTTGAACTGGATCCACACAGGCTTTCTCTGTCAATCCTTTCATTTACAGTCAGAGCTCCGCTTCCCTGGTTCACAGCAAAATGTCTCCTGTTTCCCTCAGATCCCAAATTCAGTCTGCGTTTAGCAATATCTAAAAGGTTTATTCCCAGATCCTGAGCTACATTCCCCACAACGGTCCCTGGCTGTGACTCTTCAACAATAGAATAATGAAGCTGCCCAGACCCCCAGCCCCAGTTACAAACAAGAAAGAATAATATTACTTGCCGTTTCCAATCCTTTGAGGAGCTTTGGAAGTCCATGTTATAAATGTTTCCCTTGATATCTTTTGTTTTGTAGGTCCTTTTATATTTCCATGATTTGGTAGTTTGGATTTAAATCCTTTGATAAGAAAAAAAAAACCTATATCCACTGCATTTAAAACATCCAGAGAATTTTCATCGGAACAGTGTCTGTGCTGTGTGTGTTAGTGGAAAGATGGGAGGGTGATTCACTGAGCCAGAGGGAGGAGAGTGGAGAGATGACATGAGCAGATCTATTTCTTTAGCTAAAGAAATGATTGGTTGTCAGGTTCGCCCTCTCCTGGCCAATGATGTTAACTTCATTTATCCACTGAAAGCTGAACACATATATCAATGGAGCTCTAAACATGAATATTTGCTGCATTTTTTTATATAACTATTAATACACAGAAATGATAATTTAGTGATAGCATGATATACCAATGTCTTCTGCAATAAGTCAATCTAATTGTCGGCCTGGTTGTAGAACAGTGCTATAAATTGTAATGCAAACATAATAGTGTCCTTAACTTACTACAGTACTTCACTTTCCTTTAATGGAATAGAAATAGTTTCAAAGTATAATTTTATAGCTTCTACACCATATTTTATGCATACCAATATAAAACTATTTAAAGTTATCCTACTGCACATTTGAAAAAATAAATAAATACCGAAACAGTCTAAATATCTATCACATGCACCACAAGAAAATTATTATACAATTGAATTTATAGCACAGGCTTATCCATGTACATTGCAAATTAGAATGCTACATACTAAGGCAATTTTGGATCAGAGAAAGTGTGTTGCATTACTTAGAATTGCCTGAAATATAAGACACAGCTTCTTACAGTGCAGTTTGGTAGAAGTCCTAAGGTTCTGTCACCTTAAGCTAGGCACTTTATTGTATGAATATTGAGGTAGAAAAAGTGAAGCAAAGAGGTGCTTCATTTGATGTATCTCATCAGTTTGTCTTTACTCCTCTCTCACTCACAAGATGAAAATGGCACTCTGCATTAATTTTGTTCCAAAACTGCCTTATTGCAGATCAACTTAGATTTTTATCATGTTGTATTTGCCATTTAACATTTGAAACACATTAGTTATATACTTAAAATATCATAAATACATGCTCCCTACTTTGAAAAAAAAATTATTATAAACAAACACACTTTCTCGCTGAAGTCGGGTGTTATATCTCTTAATAAAATATGGCTCTGTTTGCCCAACAAACGGCCTTTATGATAGCACTACAATTAACCTAGCTTACGGTATTTATTTTACAATATGTGTTTTTTCTTGTACTGTAGTTTGAGCAACAATCAGAATCTGAATGTATCCTTATTACTACGGATCATGCAGAACAACCATTATTGAACACTGAGAACAAAATTTATAGAACAAACAGAACAATGTAAAAAGTTGCAAAACTGTGTGTATATACCATATTGCCTTGATTCTAAGATACACCTTTTTTCACATTTTAATATGTCTGAAATTGGGATGCTTCTTACAATCGATGTCTTTGAAAATAACGAGGCTGAAAGGGGGCGCTGCTGGAGTACCAGCCGGCAGGAAGCCGGAGCCTCCGCAGCGGGGAGGGCTGTTGAGTTACCTGCAGCTGGTGGAGGGAGGAGGTAGTGGTGCGGGGAAGAAGCAGGGGAAGGTTGCAGAAGAAGGGGAAGCAGCTGTCTCGGAAGCTGGGCACGCTCAGGAACTTGTTCCTGTACCAATATAGCCGCTCATGCGTGTCAACGTGAGTATCACATGGTCTCCTATGTTGCAGAATGACATTCCACCGCCCATAGTGCTGAGCAGGAGGTTGCTGTTTTTCCCCGGAAATTGTTATTAAAGCAATGGTGCATCTTACAATCGATGGTGTCTTACAATTGAGGAAATACGGTAGTTAATTCAGATCCCCTAAAACGTCTGGATTTTTATAGTACTAATTTTACATTCTGGAGGACAAACATTAACATTCAGTGTGGCAGGGACTAATAGCAGATATACCTGTATAGTCTATTTTATACAGTAAGTTCCCAAAAGTAATGTCTAAAATACTAGTAGTACTCTAAAGTGATTTGTATGGCCAAAAACACCCATGATGTGACCAGCACATGTTAAATTAGTCTCTAACTTGAAAGCCATTAGCGGTGCTCTAAAGCAGGGGTGCGCAAACTTCTTGTGCTGCGCCCCCTACCCGGGAGCCGCAGCGTTTGCACCCCCTCTCACAATGACTCGGCGTCAAATGACGTCACGGGTCATGTGACGTCACGTCACTTGACCCTGCCGTGTCATTTGACGCGCGTTGCCATGGTGACGCGTGATGTCACATGACCCCGAGGAGTAAGTTGACACTGCATTGCCATGGCGACACTTCGACGAAGACCCGCAGAAAGCAGGTAAGTGAGTTACAGAGGCCTCACGCCTCCCCTGGCATTTAATTTAAATGCTGTGGGGAAGAGCGTGGGGCCTCTGTAACTGCCCGCGCCCCCTATGAATTCTCCCACCCCCCCCTGGGGGGTGCGCCCCCCCCCAGTTTGCGCACCGCTGCTCTAAAGAACCCAATCTTTTTCTGCTCACCACAACGCCATAAAAATTGTTAGACTACAGAGACAGTATTCCACTACTTCCATGTTCACAGACCTTGCTTGACCAGTGAAGACTCAATATGGACTTCCCTTAATAACCACAACAAACACTAAATTGGAATAAAATGTCCACAGCTTTATTCAGAACCATATACAGGAGGACCCCCACATTCTTATCAGATAGCTTCCAACATTGTGCCCATGATACTCCTAATAATGGTTTGCACATGTACCTATATCAGCCGTCCTCCTGGCCTGATGTCCACAATAATAGTAGGGTCATGCATGCCCTCTTCCTCTGGTTAGACATGCCACTGCCATACTACCTGGGACCCCCTATGGGCCCACTGGACCTTAGCCTCTTACTTCTTGATAAAAGCTTTCTTGGGCCTCCTGATTATACCGCTGTGACAAAAGATAAGCAAACTGAACATACTGTAGAACCATAAGGGAGGGCCAGGAGGAAACTCCTCCAAGTTTCTTAAGGTAAGCAACTACCTCCTCCCCTAAATGCCCCCTCCCCCATGGACTTACTGTAACTCCCTCACTACCAGAAAGCTACTCGGGCCCCGGTCATGGCCCCTGCATCCCAATATTCTATAGTTTCTTACTCCTGAATAGCTTAGTCACAAACTGGTGTCTGTGACTGAGTAGGAAAATCTCAAACATACACTTACTGTAAGAACTCCTACCAATGAAGGGAAAACTTCTAAGTAACCTGGTTATCCATTGTCACAGAGTCCTGAAAAGAAGAGGAGTACACCAGATACTTAACTGTGCCTCTTTTTGGCTGTAATATATATATATAGCCAAGTAGCAAAGAGGATGATAAAAAAGATAATGATAGTATTAAAACAGTAGACAAATATATACTGCAGTAAACGATCTGCTGTGTATACAGAACGAAAGACACTGGAAACGCATCTAAAACTTGAAATAGAAGATACAGTATCCATATACTGATGAAAATATCAACTTTTTAAAAATTATATTCATGCCTAAATAGTAATTTTGAGTATTGTTCAAAGCATTTAGGTACTTCACCTGCTTGTTTCACACACGGGCATCAGAAAACTATGTTAGGTTGTTTTATGGAATGAGAGGAGGGCAATTGCATAACTACAACTTTTAAATCAGAATCAAATTAATTTTGAACTGAGCTGGCATAAATTTACAGATGTAGGCAGATTAACAGTTCGCGCTGACGGAGGAAGCCGCAGAATCCTGACCATGGCATCCCCCGGCAGTGGGAAATCCCTCTGTGGGAGTCATATTTGGAAGCTGCTGAGTTTTACTTTTCTTCCCGTAGCTCGAGGTACTACTGGTTCAGTCTGGTTACATCTGTACATTGCAATTAGCACTAGCAGGGAGTGTTTGAAACGTGTTTGTTTTTACATTTCACACAGAATACAAAGAATACATCAACCAAAAATACTGTATACAGTACACAAATCCAAAAGTTTCTTATAGTTCATAAACCCTATGATACTGAACATGTATGTTCATGAAATCCTGATACACAGCCCCACTCACATAAAATGGTACTTATGCTGATTTATATCAAAGCTCCATTTGCTTTATTCAAATCAGGTCAAATCCCAATAGACAGAATCGTGTTATTTATTTGTTATTGCATGGAGAGGTCCAAATGTACTGTTATGTATATAATGTGCTTAACACACAGACGCAGTTATAAAAACAAAGCCCATTGAGTGTTTTTACTCCGATTTAAACTTAAATGCATCATCAGCCCATTGAATAACGGTAAAAAAAAAAGTGTTGGTAAATTGTCATTATTTTTCTTATTATACTGCAGAAGAAATAGAACCACATTTATCAAAGAAAATTAAATTCTTTATGGAAACAGACACTAGAAAACAACTGTTATATGAGATTAAACCCTAATGTAAAAATGAAGGATTCATTAAAACATTGAATGCTACCTGTACAATGTAACCAATTAAAAATACAAGAGAAAGTACAGTTATAATGGGAGAAATAATTGATAATGCAGTCTCACCTGCGTGGGCTCATTCAACCAGCTTGGATCAGTGGAGGCCCCAGTGTTATTAACCATATCTTTCAACTGGGGAAAATTTAGAGGCTTCATAAGATCATGTGATTCTGTTGCTGGGGGGAAACAGGTTTGATAACATTGTCCTTGATTTTCTGGTGGACCCATTCTCACTTCCATGTATTTTAAGGTCCCATCTGTGTTCAAGTAAAGTGTTGGCTGATATTGTTCTGCATAGTGCTTGGAATGTGGTCTGTTTATGAAACAACAGCCACTACTGCTGTCATCATTTTCATTTTTCAAACATTTCACAAGCAAAATGATGAAAGTTACAAGTGAAACTAGACTAATTGCCACCAGAGAAATAATTAGATACAAAGTCAAGTCTGATGTTGGTTTGGAATTTGCAAGAAAATCACGAGATTTAGGGCTTTTTTCTACAACAAAATCCACTATATTTACAAGAATAGTGACTGTTGTTGACAAAGGCGGATCCCCATGGTCACTGACTGAAATGACAAGTCTTTTCTCAGTGTTATCCGTCTCTTGGAAACTTCGAATAGTTCTAACTTCTCCTGTGTATGGAGACACTCGGAACAAAGAGGGATTGGTAGGTTCAGTAAGACTAAAGACTAACCAAGCATTATGACCAGAGTCTAAATCCACTGCAGATACTTTAGTGACCAAATAACCAACAGACGCAGACTTTGGAATCTTCTCTTGAGCAATGAGCTCTGTGGAATGCTCTGGATGTAATACAGTGGGGATGTTATCATTTGTATCCAAAATGAATATAAAGATTGAAACATTGGAAAATAACTTTGGAGATCCAGAATCTTCCACTCGTACAGTGATTTGTAAAACTTGAATATGCTCGTAGTCAAGGGATCGCTGGGCATATATATTTCCATTGTTGGGGTTAATGTAAACAAAAGAAGAGACAGAAGAACCATCTATTTGGCTTTCAACTATAGAGTACATCAGGTTTGCGTTAACCCCTTGATCTGGATCAAAAGCAGACACTGTACATAAAAAACTATCAGGTTCATTGTTTTCTTTTATGAAGGCATTGTAGGTAGATAGGAGAAATGATGGAGGATTATCATTAATATCTGAAACATGGAGTATAATAGTGGTCTGAGTATGCAGAGGAGGAGACCCTAAATCAGAAGCAATAAGTTCAATAGTATATTGAGAGACTTTTTCTCTATCTAGATACCCATCTGTGACCAATGAATATCGATTTTTGAAAGGTTTAAATTTAAAAGGTACGTTTGGTGATACTTCTAATTGTACTTCTCCATTCTTACCAGAATCTTTATCTCTCACATTGACAAATCCGACCACAGTTCCTAATGGTGCGTTTTCAGGTACTTCATTTGTCATGGAGGTGAAAATAATTTCTGGGGAGTTATCATTTACATCTTCTATATCCACTTGGATGTGGCAGCTTCCCTCCAGTTCAGGTAATCCTTTGTCCACTGCTCTGATAGATAGCTCATAAAAATGTGACTCTTCAAAATCCACAATAGCCTTAATATAAATTTCACCTGTGTGTGCATTCAAATCAAATAATGCTCTTGCAGAATTGGAGGTATGGTCATCAAAAGAATATTCAATTTCTCCATTGGTGCCCTCATCCAGATCTGTAGCATTAAGTGTTATTATAACTGTCTTTAAAGGGAGGTTTTCCTTTAAACTGATTTTATAGCTTGCCTGATCAAACACTGGTGCATTGTCATTAATATCTAAAACGATAATAGTTACTTGGCATGATCCTGATCGTGGCTGTTCACCACCATCAAAGGCAGTGAGGATAAGTTTATGTTGTCCTATTTCTTCTCTATCTAAAGTCTTTTCCAGTATCAACTGTGGAATGAGTGTTCCATCTTTCCGATTTTTCACAGACAATGAAAAGAATGGGTTTGGATTTAATGTATACTGGCTAACACCATTGACACCGACATCTAAATCCTGTGCAATCTCTAAAGGAAATCGAACACCAGGGCTCGCGAATACCTCTGTAATTTTGATAACACGATCAGAGGTCAAAAAAGTGGGAGAATTATCATTTATGTCCAAAATCTCAATTTCTAGACTAAATAGCTCCAAAGGATTTTCTGAAACTACTTCTACATGTAATACACAGCTTGAACTGGATTCACACAGGCTTTCTCTATCAATCCTCTCATGCACAGTCAAAGCTCCATTTTCCTTATGCAAAGCAAAATATTTTCTATTTCCCTCAGACCCCAAATGCAGTCTGCGTTCAGAGATATCTGCAAGGTTTAGTCCAAGATCATGAGCTACATTCCCCACAAATGTCCCTGGCTCTGACTCCTCTACAATAGAATAGCGAAGCTGCCCAGAGACCAAGCCCCAGCTATAAAGGAAAAAGAAAATCACTACTTGCCATTTCCAAGCCTTTAAGGAGCTTCGGAAGTCCATATCTTAAATTCCTCTCTTAAGATGCTATGTTATATAGGTCCTTTAAAATCCCATGAGTCTGTGGCTTCGATTTAAATCCTTTGATAGACAAAAAAACATTATCCACTGCATTTAAAACATCCACAGAATTTTCATCGGAACAGCAGCTATGCTTTGTGTGTTCGTGGAAAGATGGGAGGGTGATTCACTGAGCCAGGGGGAGGAGAGTGGAGAGATGACATGAGCAGATCTACTTCTTTTGCTAAAGAAATGATTGGTTGTCAGGCTCGCCCTCTCCTGGCCAATGATGTTAACTTCATTCATCCACTTAAAGCTAGAAAACACAAATGTCAATACAGATCTAACTCCGAACATTAACTGCATTTTAACCAATCCATATGAAATACAGAAAGAGATGAAAAATGAAAGATGAGGAAAACATGCAAGATTTTTTAGTTATTGCAATAACTAATTATTATGTCTATGGTGTCCATAATCAAACTCACTTGGCCAATCTAATTTCTGCATAGTGAATGAGATTTGCCATACATTTTATTGCAAGAATAATACTATTCTCATTAGAGTATTTAAGTCTTTTAAAATACTGTATAATGTACACTTTCTGACTGCTTTTTAAAACATATTGTGTATATATCTGAAGACATACATTCCTGTTACATTTTTATGTGTTACATTGTTGAGTTGTACATAAAAAGAACAAGTGTACAAACATACAAACAGAAGTAAACATGTGAACAAAAAAACCCAACAAAAACCAGAAACATTGCTTAAGATTTTAAGCTCTTCGGGGCAGGGATTTCGTTTCCTATTGTCTGATTTTTCTGCGCTTAATGTATTTTAATTCCCTGGACTGTATTCTTTGTGAAGCGCTTAGTACACTTTTGGAACTATATAAATAAAGACATACAATACAACTAAGAATTATTATTTTGAGATAAAAAATTAAGGTAATCATGCCAACATGAAGGATAATTATCGATTGTATTGCAGTCTAAACTAGACAAAATACCCAATTTAGATAAACTATTTGTTTTTTCTTCTATAGAACAAATAGGTATAGCTTTCCATTTGCTGAACAGTCTTGTACTTTGCATATTAAGTAAAACAGCACAACTAATGTCAGAATGAGTGGGAGTTATTTGGGAATTAATGCCTAGTAAGGAATAGATCAGAGGATTAAATATTTTTTTAAATAAAAAACCACCACCTTTTTGAGTAATTATTTAGATATCTTTTAAATATTGTGTGTTTACATGAAAACAAAAATGATTCTGTAGCCTTTCTGATAATGTATTAATTAATCTGGGTTAGCCCAACATTTACAATAAAGAAAGTTATTGGTTGGCTTTCTTGAAAAGAAATCAGTAATCATTTAATCTTTAACCTATTAATTTTGAACATGGCAGACATTGAGGCATTTCAGTTTGAATAGGATCCACCAAGGTCTGATTTCTAGAAATATTTGCAGTTAGGAGACAATAACATCGCGTTTTTATAAAACAGTTTTTTTATTATAAAAAGCTTATTTATCCATTACGTATTTCGACTACATGAAAGGAGCCAGAGAGATTGGTACTTATTCTAACTCGAAGATATACACAAAAAGCTAATTGTTTACACACACACGCATATGATATTGTTAGGTATATACAGTAAAAATAAAATGTTATTCCCTACTGGATATCCTTACTCCAAATTCGCCCATAATATAAATTATCTTTAACTGTGCATGCAATGTCTTGTATATAATGTATACCCTGCTCATTATGTAACTGTACTTGTAAACATGTATTATTTGTCTTAACTCTGTGCCCAGGACATACTTGAAAACGAGAGGTAACTCTCAATGTACTACTTCCTGGTAAAATATTTTATAAATAAATAAATAAAGTTGGAAAATCTACCTAGGTGGGGACAGTGGTCCCCAATGTGGCGCCATGGCACCCGCCAAGCCTTTTGTGGTTGCCTGAGAGACAATTGAGTGTGTGAGTGCGTACCCAGTTTCGTTTTAGCGTTGAGATGAGGGAGCGTGGCATGTGCCCACTCGGCTTTCGCCACCTACCATCACCTGACCCAATTACCAGTCGTGACGAGGGAGCTTGCGTGTATACAGTGCACCAAAATGGGTGGGCCAAATAAGAGACAACGGACCTATAATTTCAATGCAGAGAAGAATCATATTGTTTCGTCGACAACAAAGGGAAATGTGTTTGTTTACTTTGCGGTAGCAGTATTGCAGTGTCAAAGAAACATAATGTTTAACGTCACTTCCAGACTAACCGCAGATTAGACGCTAATTATCCACTTAAATCTGAGATAAGAAAGAAGAAAATGAATGAACTGAAATCAAACTCAGCCCAGCAGTTGGTTTTCATTTAGACCTGTGGTAAAATCTAAAAATGCCACTATTACATCCTTTAAAATTGCTCGCAAAGAAGACAAAACCATTTCAAGATGGTGAGAAGGAAGCATTACTGACTGGTGCTAATTGCCTGTTTGAACGTTTTTCTAATAAGCGTGAGATTATGTCGGCAATACAAGACTTGCAGTTATCTGACAACACAGTTGATACAAGTAATTTGAAGTGACAGCAAGCTCAACTGAAGAGTGACTTGGAAATGTGACCGGTTCTCCCTGCAATTCGATGATTCGACAGATATACCAAACAGAGCACCGTTGGTAATTATGGTGAGGATGGTATTTAGTGACTTCGCTGTAAAAGAATAGATACTGAAAGTATTGCCTATCAAAAGGCGAACAAAAGGTGAGAATATATATATAACACATTTCAAAACTTGTGCAACAGAAATTAGAATGCCCGTACACAGGCTGTCTCTGATCACCACTGATGGCGCACAAGCATCAAAGGATTCATTGCCCTTTGCAAGAAGGATAAAACCATGCAAAGCAAAACTAGTCGTGTGGCTGTCACATATGAAGACGAAGTCTCTCGTACACTTCCCAAGTATGAAGAAAATGGTGGGCGAGTGATTTCAGCCCGTCACTATTTGTTGACCACCTTCAAAGACTTCTGAGGTAGTTTGAAAAGAGATTTCAACAGTTCCCCATCATTGAGCCAGTGGTAGCCTTTTTTGTAAGTCCTTTTACTTGCCAAATGGAGATTACATAAACTGCTGCATCCATTGGGAGACTCATTCAAGCAAGGGTAGAAGATTTTGGACCTTCAAAATGACGTTCTGAAATCCTACGCAACACATGAGAACTTTTGACATTTGGTTGACCGAGAAAAGTTTCCTTCCTTAAAAAGTGCAGCGTACAAGAAAAAATCTTATTTTGGATCAAATTACTGTACCTGTGCAAATCACTGTTTTCAACCATGAACATTCTAAAATCAAAGAACAAATCTCGATTTACTGATGCCCATCTTGACGAATATCATCCTGTTTCAACTTTGAAAAATTGGCTGATGAAATGCAGTTGCCAAAGATCACACTAACGAACTTTCCACGTGAGTGCAGATGTCAGACGGAATCATTGACTGACTTGTAAAATAATTTAATTAATACCTTTTACATGTAAAGCCATGTATTTTTTTATTTCAAGGTTTCTTGCAACATTAAATGTGCTCTTTTGTGTATTATTTGGTGTCTATATATTTATTTGCCATGAAAAAAGAAAAATGGCTTAAGTTAATTGGTTGGTGCCCGCAACTGTCTCCTGAACTCTCAAGTATGCCCTTGGGCACAAAAAAGTTGGGGACCCCTGACCTAGGATATTTAAAAAAAATGTGTCAGAAAGCCAAAGATGTTGAACTGGTAAACTTGCAGAGTTAGCTGAGATCCAACTAAACCTCTGCAGTTGAAGAATACGGAATGCAGCTATGCGTATTACTGAGGGAACATGAAAAATAAGGTTTATGAAACAAGCAGAATAAATAAACAAATTATAATATAGTAAGTTTTACACCCTAGGTAGAATATATAAAGTATTTATATGAAGCTACACTTGTATAATTACAACTACTGTATAATTCACATACAGTACTGTGTGTTTTATCTGAAATAACATAACGTACTACATGGTGCAGTATGTTTAAGAAACTAGCATTAAATATGATACTTTTTTATATATAGTTCACATAGACTCTAAAAGACAGATTATTATTTTTTTAGCCACAAACTGCATGAAAAGAAAGTTGGGGTGAAATTTGCTATATACCGTATGTATATCCAGAGGTTTCTCACAGTTTAAGCAGATGCTAATGGACAGAAAGATAAATTACTGAAGACTAAATGCAACCTGCTGGAAACATAGCCCCACTTGCTTCAAACACATTTATACTGATTTAAGGGTTCTGCATCACAGCTGTTACTTTAATAGCACATATGTGCTTAATATATAAATGTAGCAGTAAAAAGGCATATAAAAGTTCATGTTATTGTTAGTTATTGGGATGTAAATGTTAATACTTAAACCCCCTAAAAATAAACTTAAAAACCTACAGATGTAGTGCCCACTATTCAAAATGGGATGTCATTACTGGGCCAGAAAAAGCATGATATTGCGTTCATTTAACACAGGTTTTAACATGAAATATATTGCAAATAAATGGAGCAGAGATAAATCTTGTGTTAAATCTGGCGTTTTCAAGAACAGGCGTTAAATCTGCATACATACAATGTTGATTGTTGTTCATTATTGTAACATGGAAACCATAGCACTACAGTTCTCAAATAAATATTTATGTTAATAAAGATAGGATTTTGTCCTTGATAACTATAATGCTTTCCTTCCTTTACAATAACTTTGGTATGACATATGCTTCATGAAATCATGCTTTAGCCATTACTAATATTTTTATCACCCAAAAGGTATTCTTGAATATTATCCCTTAATACATCGGTGCGCAAACTGGGGGACGCAGGTGGTTGCAGAAGTCCCGTGCACTTCCCCAAGGCATTTAAAGTAAATGCCGGGGAACCGCGCGAGGTCTCTGCAACTTCTACTTACAAGTTTCAGCCGGCTTCAGGACGCATGACCATGGCAACGCGGCGTCAAATGACGCCGCTGGGTACTGTCACATCACGGTTGCCATGGTAACGTTATGTTAAATGACGTCGCGTATCACGTGACGTCACATGATCCGCCGCGTGAGGTAAGGGGGGGGCGCAATAATGGAGGAGAGCAGGCAGACGGGGGCGCAGCACAAAAAGTTTGCGCACCCCTGCCTTAATACATCTTTAGGTAGCCCTCCAATATTGATGTCAGGCATACAGTTCTGTAATTCCCTGGTTGTGATTTTGCTCACTTTTGAATTAACTCACCATATACATGTATGCTTAACAACAATCTTGTGGTATTGAACGTGTGGAAATTAAATTCTTCAATATTAATTATAATGGTTTGGCTAAGATTGAGCGTAGCTCCCCATGAACCCGTGGGTGTGTTACATCAGAGCCAAGTACTTCTTAACAAGTTGCCCATAGCTTTTTATCTGTGTTCAACAAAAATATGGATTAAATATCTAAAACTTGAAATACAGAACTAGTTCTAAATATGATTTTTGTTTTGTTTTATATTGATGCCAAAATTGTATTTAAAGAATACATCAATGAACCCCAGTAATTTTCTCACAGTAATTTTGACTTGCTGGCTTCAGGTCGATCTATGGGGAGTGATTATACGGAGTCATATGAGATTAATTATATAATTGCATCAATATACTGTACTGTAACTAACAGACCTCATATGGCATAATTCTTCCATGTGTAGAATCATATGTTTGAAACCTAGAAAAATATAATTTCACACAAACTCCAAAGAACAGACAATTTTTTCAGGCATGTATTGCATGATGTGATATTGGGCCAAATTTACTAAGTGGTGCTACAGCATAATACACCTACTAGCCTGTATTTAAAGTGATAGAAGGTGTTTTCTGGCACTGGAATGGTATTTTATTGAGTAGCACTGCTTAGTAAATTTGACCAATAATTGTATACAGTACACCCAAATATTTTTTCTACGGTTTATGCTGCTTCTAAAGGGCATAAAATAAAAGGATTAAATATACAGTATCACGCGGTGTTAATGCTGTCTTCTAAAAACACAGCTTTATACTGTAGGTATCTGACACATTGATGCTGATTACAAATATTTGCATCACCATAATGTTACGTTATTAATGCAAATATGTCTAATGAATACATATAGTTATAAAAGGACACATATACACATACACATATACCTTAAGTAATTATATTGCAGCTTATAACCCTGACAAAACAGTGGAGTATCTTTTAAAAAGTTGTTCTACTAGGGACGGAGAGCGAGACCTTGGACAAAGCAAATTCTCTGAGAAAGGATGACACTTTTTTGCTTCAAAAAAATAATAAAGTAGAAGGATTAGGCCCTAGTCTAAAAAAATAATAAAGTAGAAGGATTAGGCCCTAGTTTTTGACCTAGCCACTGATTGAGCTACCTGTGTTGAAACAGGGATATCCATAAAAGCTGGCCTACTGGCGGCTCTTGAGGACCGAATTTGGAGACCCCTGGATTAGGGTAAAAACATCTAAACCATTTACATTTTTTTCCATAAGTGGAACATACTGAAGAGAAACACAACATTTATTAAATAATAACAAAATATTAAATATATCTTAAAACACTACTTTCTACATCATATGCAATTAGAAGACAAGCAAAAAAATGATTTGAAAACTACATAACAATGCTGCCTCACCTGATTGGGCTCATTCAACCAACTTGCTTCAGAGGCAGCCTCGGTTTGGTTAACTATATTTTTCAATTGGGGATAATTTTGTGGCTTCATAAAGGTGAAATCATTGTTTTCTGTAGCTGGTGGGAAGCAGGTTTGATAACATTGTCCTTGTGGTTCTGACGGGCCCATCCTCACCTCCATGTATTTTAAGGTTCCATCTGTGTTCAAGTAAAGTGTTGGCTGATATTGTTCTGCATAGTGCTTGGAATGTGGTCGGCTTAGAAAACAACACCCACTACTGTTGTCGCCAGTTTCCTTTTTTAAACATTTTACCAACAATATGATGAATGTAACAAGTGAAACTAGACTAATTGCCACCAGTGAAATAATTAGATACAAAGTCAAGTCTGGTGCAGGGTTAGAATTAGAGAGAAACTCACGAGATTTAGGGATTTCTTGAACACCATTGTCCTCTATATTTACAAGTATGGTAACTGTAGTCGTCAAAGACGGATCCCCATGGTCACTGACTGATATGACAAGCCTTTGCTCAATATTATCGGTGTCTTGAAAACCTCGAATAGTTCTGATTTCTCCTGAGTATGTAGACACTCGGAACAAGGTAGGATTGGTTGCCTCCATAAGACTGAAGAGAAGCCAAGCATTATAGCCAGAGTCCAGATCCACGGCAGATACTTTTGTGAGCAAATAACCAATAGATGCAGATTTTGGCATCTTCTCTTGGGCAATGTGACCGTTGGAATGCTCTGGGTATAGTACAGTGGGGTAGTTATCATTTGTATCCAAAATGAATATGAATATTGAAACATTGGAAAATAACTTTGGCAATCCAGAATCTTCTACTTGAACAGTGATTTGTAAATTTTGAATATGCTCATAGTCAAAGGAACGCTGGGTATATATATTACCATTGTTGGAACTGATGTATACAAAAGAAGAGACAAAAGAACCATCGATTTGGCTTTCAACAATAGAGTAAATCAGGTTAGAATTGACTCCCTCATCTGGATCAAAAGCAGACACTGTACATAATAAATAACCAGGTTCATTGTTTTCTTTTATGAAGGCATTATACAGAGGCAGAATAAATGTTGGAGGATTATCATTAATGTCTGAAACATTTAGGATGATTGTAGCCTGTGTGTGCAAAGAAGGATTGCCTAGATCAGAAGCAATAAGTTCAATAGTATATTGAGAGACTTTTTCTCTGTCCAGATACCCATCTGTGACCAATGAATAACGATTTTTGAAAGGCTTGCATTTAAATGGAAGGTTTGGTGATATTTCCAATTGCACCTCTCCGTTCTTACCAGAATCTTTGTCACTGACACTGAAAAACCCAACAACAGTTCCTAAAGCTGAGTTTTCAGATACTTCATTTATAATGGAGCTGAAAATAATTTCTGGAGGGTTATCATTCATATCTTCTACTTCAACCTGGATGAGGCAGTGTCTCTCCAGTTTAGGTACTCCCTTGTCTTTTGCTTTGATAGATAATTCAAAAAAATTAGATTTTTCGAAATCCACAAGTCCCTTAATAAATATATCCCCCGTTTGTGGATTTAAATCAAATAACTCTTTTGCAGAATCTGAGGTATGGTCATCGAAAGAATATTCAATTTCCCCATTGGAACCCTCATCCAAATCTGTAGCATTCAGTGTTATGATAATAGTTTTTAAAGGAAGATTTTCCTGTAAACTGATTTTATAACTTGACTGATCAAACACTGGTGCATTGTCATTGATATCTAAAACTAAAATAGTTATCAGACACGATCCTGATCTGGGCTGTTCAGCACCATCAAAGGCAGTGAGGATAAGGTTATGTTCTTTTCTTTCTTCTCTATCAAGAGCCTTTTCCAGCACTAACTGTGGAATGAGTGTTCCATCTTTGCGATTCTTCACAGACAATGAAAAATATGGGGTTGGATTTAGTCTATACTGACTAATACCATTAATTCCCACATCCGGATCTTGTGCAATCTCTAAAGGGAAGCGAACGTCAGGGCTTTCCAGTAACTCTGTAATTTTTATAACACGATTAGTGGTTGAGAAAGTGGGGGAATTATCATTTATGTCCAAAATCTCGATTTCCAGACTGAAAAGCTCCAAAGGATTTTCAGCAACTACCTCTATATGCAATAAACAGCTTGAGCTGGATCCACACAGGCTTTCTCTGTCAATCCTTTGTTTCACAGTCAGAGCTCCACTACCCTGGTTTACTGTAAAATGTCTCCTGCTTCCCTCAGATCCCAAATGCAATCTGCGTTCAGAAATACCTGCAATTTTTAATCCTAAATCCTGAGCAACATTCCCCACAAATGTCCCTGGCTCTGACTCCTCAACAATAGAATATCGAAGCTGCCCTGCAACCCATTGCCAGCTACAAAGGAAAAATAAATACACTACTTGCCGTTTCCAAGCCTTAGAGGAGTTCTGGATGTCCATATCTTAAATCCTTCCTTTGAGATATTATGACATGAAGGTCCTTTTATAATCCCATTGGTCTGTAGTTTGGATTTTTATTCTTTAGTCAGATAAAAATCGTATCCAATGCATTTCAAATATCCACTGGGTTTTCATCGGAACAGCGTCTGTGCTTTGTGTGTTAGTAGAAAGATGGGAGGGTGATTCACTGAGCCAGGGGGAGGAGAGTGGAGAGATGACATGAGCAGATCTATTTCTTTAGCTAAAGAAATGATTGGTTGTCAGGTTCGCCCTCTTCTGGCCAATGATGTTAACTTCATTTATCCACTGAAAAACTATTGTTTTAGATCTGATAAAAGTACAACAAATTTAACACAGCAAAGTTGAGCCTGATACACAGCAAAGTTGAGCCTGATATCATACTTGAAGTATGTATTTTCACTTTAAAAATATACAATACTTTTACATAATAAAATGTCCTTAACTTGAACAAAAGGCATGAGTGAAATTATATCTTAAAGATGCAACCCATCTGGGAATCAATATAAACTAATGCCAGTTACAGTATATATTCACTTGTTTATTATTGGTATTGCCTTTTTTAATTACTATAAATATTACTGTATTTATAGGCAAATTATCTAATGTACTGTATCTACAGTAATTTGCTACTTTATTTTTTTTAAATCTAAATTTAATTTGATTTGATAATAAAACATTCTTGTTGAACTTGTACAGTTTTCAGCTTCATACATTGTCAAAAAAAAAAGTAGACAAGGGGAAATGCAAAGCGTTGAGCTAAATTATGGTCTTTTAGCTTGGCAGGAACAGGAGACAGGAAAACGTGAGCAATCATTAAAGGTCCAAGAACAGAATTGCAACATACTGAACTTCACTGAGATGGTTAAAGCCCCCAATTTAAAAAATGCCGTCAAAGAATAAAAATAACGCATCTTCGCTAGAAGTCACAGATGCGGAATAGCACGACTTGAAGACCTGGTAATGGCATCTCGGAAGGTGATGGCTCACACAAGGATTCAGAAGCCAGGACACAGATTCAGCTATTGATAAAAAAAAAGATATTAAGGATCTCTTCTTGAATATAAAAATGATTTTCCAGGTTGAACTACAAACAACTGGATGGGAAATGAAGCAAGAGGTAACTTCTCCTGGCAGGAGGATGTAGAATCTAGATATAAAGCTTGAAAACGTAGTTGTCAATCAAAACACCATATACCAAGAGGTGCTGGCTCTGAGAGAGCAGATAGCAGAGCTCCTGGAAGGGCATGGAACATCTGGAGGATAGAACCTGGTGCAACAGCCTAAGACCTTGAGGTGTGCCTGAGATGATCATTCAACTGGGTCCCTACTAGCTCTGCTTGTTTCAAATTCTCTTGCCTGATACCGATGTTGACTGGTTCCAACTGGACAAAGCCCACATGGCCTTACACATAGAGCCTACATCATCAGAGACACCAATAGATATTATTGTAAAGCTGTATTTTTACAGTAAAAAAGGATCTAAAAACTGAAGCTTTATCCTCGCAAATGGCAGAAATAAAAACATAAGACCATTGAAGCCATCCTGGTTTATAGAAGGAGCCAAGAGTCACCGTGGGGAGAGATGCAGTCCCACATCTGCCCAAAGTGTTTCAAAGCTGAGAAGGAAGTACTTCCCCGCACACGCTCTACTACAAACTTGTACAGCAGTTCAGATTACCATGTCTTTAATACAGATAACCAAGACAGAAGCACAGCATTTCAAGGGCTCAGGCCCCTTCATCAAGTGTATCCTCTTGTAGAACAATAGAGAAAAAGGTCCCTGAAATCAGTGCATCGGTGTTACGGATTTATATGTGGAAACATATTTTATTAACGTCTTTGAGTTGGAGGACAGATTTTATAACACTCGTGAGTAAGGAGAATAACGTGCTTGAAGAGCTCATCAATGGGATATATATATATATGTATATATATATAATATATCATATATATATATATATATTTATATATATATATATATATATATATATATATATATATATATATATATATATATATATATATATATATATATATATATGAAATGCCTGAGTCTTGAACTTAGATAACCAACAGCTGTCTGTGAGAACAGCTATGATTAAACAGTTCTTGTTTTTGCAGGCAGATCACCCTAGAAAAAAGGGGGGGATGGGGGAGCACTGGTGAAAATCTGATAAATAACCTAAAAAGGTTGTAAAATGCTCTATGTCAATCTCAAGGGTTTTGAGGGTGTAGAATAAATTTTAACACTCACACGGCCTTGTGCGAATGCTGTCGCATAAAGGTATCTTTTGGGCTCACTTTTCCTTCTTCTCTTTTTCTTCTTGCGTCTCCTTTCTGTCTTCTGGATACTTTCGCCGCCTTGCGTCTGTAATTTCTTTCTCCTACTTCTTTGATGTTCGTCACACCCTCGGAATAAAAATACACACAAAATGTATGAGCAAACTGTGATTTTATCAGGAAGATATCAGGACGTAGAGCAAGAATATAAATAAAACACTCACACGGGCATGTGTGCGTGCGCTCTAGGGGATGGTCTCTTAGTCTTTATGGGGCAGTCCCGCTTCTTAATGGGAAGTAAACGCTCTAAAAACAGAAGGTTAAAAGGCCACACCTCAGTTTAAAGGCAGAAATAAAATAAAATGTTACTACTCACACGGCCAAGTGTGAGTGCACACTTGGAAATGGTATCTTTTAGTTCTCCTTCTAGGTCCCAGCTGGGAGAGGTCCACTGGTGCTAAACGTGGGTCCTCACCCCCCCCCCTAATAGGGTCAAAAAGGTCTGAGCCCGATAAATACAAGGCTAAAGTCTTTATTGAATGGACAGTACAACAACAGAACACAGCTAACTCAGTCCGTGAGTCACTCTGTGGAAAAGTAAAAAAGCCAGTCTTTGGGAAATCGAGCAGGGCTTGTGGTGCTGCAGCTGAACTGCCTCCGCGTCCGGATGTAGCGGAGCACGTCCGCGTGTCCTGCTCCCGACGGTGGCTTGATAGGACCAAAAATGTTGGGGTATTTTGAGCTACGCGTTTCGCCTTTTGGGCTTCCTCAGGCTCCGTAATTCGAATTACGGAGCCTGAGGAAGCCCAAAAGGCGAAACGCGTAGCTCAAAATACCCCAACATTTTTGGTCCTATCAAGCCACCGTCGGGAGCAGGACACGCGGACGTGCAGCGCTACATCCGGACGCGGAGGCAGTTCAGCTGCAGCACCACAAGCCCTGCTCGATTTCCCAAAGACTGGCTTTTTTACTTTTCCACAGAGTGACTCACGGACTGAGTTAGCTGTGTTCTGTTGTTGTACTGTCCATTCAATAAAGACTTTAGCCTTGTATTTATCGGGCTCAGACCTTTTTGACCCTATTAGGGGGGGGGGGGGGTGAGGACCCACGTTTAGCACCAGTGGACCTCTCCCAGCTGGGACCTAGAAGGAGAACTAAAAGATACCATTTCCAAGTGTGCACTCACACTTGGCCGTGTGAGTAGTAACATTTTATTTTATTTCTGCCTTTAAACTGAGGTGTGGCCTTTTAACCTTCTGTTTTTAGAGCGTTTACTTCCCATTAAGAAGCGGGACTGCCCCATAAAGACTAAGAGACCATCCCCTAGAGCGCACGCACACATGCCCGTGTGAGTGTTTTATTTATATTCTTGCTCTACATCCTGATATCTTCCTGATAAAATCACAGTTTGCTCATACATTTTGTGTGTATTTTTATTCCGAGGGTGTGACGAACATCAAAGAAGTAGGAGAAAGAAATTACAGACGCAAGGCGGCGAAAGTATCCAGAAGACAGAAAGGAGACGCAAGAAGAAAAAGAGAAGAAGGAAAAGTGAGCCCAAAAGATACCTTTATGCGACAGCATTCGCACAAGGCCGTGTGAGTGTTAAAATTTATTCTACACCCTCAAAACCCTTGAGATTGACATAGAGCATTTTACAACCTTTTTAGGTTATTTATCAGATTTTCACCAGTGCTCCCCCATCCCCCCCTTTTTTCTTGTCTCATTTGTTGAAGGATCCTGGGTAGATCCTTTATTGGGGTTTTTTGAGTCACAGGTGGAAAAGAAGCAGAGGGACACCTTGCCTACTACCAAGGTTGTTATATCCCCCTTTCACTATACCTACCATCTTCCTAGGTAGCGCCCGGGTTTTTGTTCTCCAGATCACCCTAGAGCTTGTAAAGTTCAATCTTCATCTATATAAGTGAAGTGCAAAAGAGAAAAAACAAAGCGCACAACTCTCATAGCGTAAAAAAGTAATTATATTGTGACAATATAAAGTGAACGTACAAGAAGATTAGTCAAATAAGCAGGGCATGTTTAGGGTACATGTTACCATTCTGGAAGTAGATGACTTGCTTTGTGAGGATCCCTCAGCATACACCGCTTCTGGTCCGGTCAGGAGCCTTTAACCTTAGTTGCAGCAGGAGTATCCAATCACGATTTGTATCAATGTCCGTAACACAGTACCCACAGGGTTATAAAGAAGGAAACACTGGAGCAAACCCTCCTACACTGCCAGGCCCCCTCTGGCTGGAATCCGTCAAAGAGCAGAAACCTCTGCCCTGTCACGATTGTAGACCGGGATCCTGACGTAACTTAGGTACGCCGCAAGTCCGCGACAGCCAATTCAGTAATTGATTACAGGTGCGCCGATGAGTATTCTAAAACTTGCCTTGGAAATTCTGGGGCAATATCCAGGTAATGCTGCCAACATTTCAGTGAAATTTCTGCAGACAGACTAATGGCCCATCGGATTAACACAGCGGGGGTCCCTGGCTGAATGGGACTGCCTGGGACCCCTGCTGTGTTAATCCGATGGGCCATTAGTTTTCTGCAGATATATCACAGAAAATGTTGCAGCAATACGGGGGTATTGTTGGTGATTGCCCCAGATTTTCTAAGGCAAGTTTTAGAATACTCGTCGGCACACATGTAAGTGAACAGAGTCCTGTAGACGGCGTGAGCAGGGCCAAAAGCACGGTGATCGCTTCGGGAGTGTCCAGTATGAAATAAACAATCCTACGCGTTTCGTAGATTACTTCATCAGGGATGTTTGAAATGATTAAGCTAATGATATATGTACCTAACACAGGTCTAACAATTGGTGGATAAACAATCCAATTAGCCCAAGGCATGCAGCTGACACAGGTGCAGTCTATCTACCATAAACATTTAAATAATACAAATACCTATTTCACACATTAATAAACCATCTTTATTATACATAAATTTTTTACAACAGACACTCAAACATGTTCTACTTGTGAGAGTCTATTAATCAATAACTTTTTTAAATGATCCTGTGACTTCAATACAATAGGAATATGGATTAAGTTAATATATTCAATAGAACACCACATGCTGTACATTACATAATTAATAAAAAATAGTAAACAATAAAGAAATTATAAAGCTGTCTCACCTGGTTGAGTTCATTCTGCCAACTCATATCAGTAGAGGTCTCAGTTTCATGGACCATATCTTTACATTGAGGAAAATGTAAAGGTTTCATGAAGGTGAAATCATGTGTTTCTGTAGCTGGGGGAAAACAGGTTTGGTAACACTGCCCTTGAGGTTCTGGTGGACCCATCCTCACTTCCATGTATTTTAAGGTCCCATCTGTGTTCAAGTAAAGTGTTGGCTGATATTGTTCTGTATAGTGCTTGGAATGTGGTTTGTTTATGAAACAACAGCCACTACTGCTGTCATCATCTTCTTTTTTAAAACATTTTACAAACAATATGATGAAAGTAACAAGTGAAACCAAGCTGATTGCCACCAGAGAAATAATTAGATACAAAGTCAAGTCTGATGTGGGTTTGGAGTTTGAAAGAAAATCACGAGATTTAGAGCTTTCTTGTACCACACTGTCCACTATATTTACAAGTATGGTGACTGTAGTTGACAAAGATGGTTCCCCATGGTCACTAATAAAAATAACAAGTCGTTGCTCAGTATTATCTGTCTCTTGTAAACCTCGAATAGTTCTTATTTCTCCTGTGTATGGAGACATACGAAACAAAGTGGAATCTGTAGCTTCAGCAAGACTGAAGCCTAACCAAGCATTGTGACCAGAGTCTAAATCCACTGCAGATACTTTTGTGACCAAATAACCAATAGATGCAGACTGTGGAATCTTCTCATGGGCAATACGCTCTCCAGAATGCTCTGGATACAATATAGTGGGGATGTTATCATTTGTATCCAAAACAAATATAATGATTGAAACATTGGAAAGTAATTTGGGAAATCCAGAATCTTCTACTCTTACAGTAATTTGAATGACTTGAATACGCTCATAGTCAAAGGAACGCTGGGCATATATATCACCATTGTTGGGGTTAATGTAAACAAAAGAAGAGACAGAAGAACCATCTATCTGGCTTTCAGCTATCGAGTAAATCAATTCTGAATTAACTCCCTCATCTGGATCAAAAGCAGACACTGTACATAATAAACTACCAGGTTCATTATTTTCTTTTATGAAAGCATTATAAAAAGATTGGAGAAATACTGGAGGATTATCATTAATGTCTGAAACATTAAGGATGATTGTCGTTTGTGTGTGCAGAGGGGGAGAACCCAAATCAGTGGCAATCAGCTGAATAGTATATTGGGAGATCTTCTCTCTGTCCAGAAACCCATTCGTTACCAATGAATAGTGATTTTTGAAGGGCTTAAATTCAAATGGAAGGGTTTTTGATAATTGCAATTGTACCTCTCCATTCTGACCAGAATCTCTGTCTCTTACACTAAGGAAACCAACAGCAGTTCCTAATGCTGCATTTTCAGGTACTTCATTTATCATAGAAGTAAAAATTATTTCAGGGGAGTTATCATTTGCATCTTCTACTTCAATTTGAATGAGACAGCGTCCCACCAATGCAGGCACTCCTTTGTCCCTTGCTCTGATTAAAAATTCATAAAAATTTGATTCTTCAAAATCCACAACTCCAGTAATATAAATGTCACCTGTTTGTGGATTTAAATTAAATAACTCCTTTGCAGAATTAGAGGTATGGTGATCAAAAAAATATTCAATTTCACTATTGGGGCCCTTGTCCAAATCTGTAGCATTAAGTGTTATGATGACAGTTTTTAAAGGAAGATTTTCCAGTAAATGGATTTTATAACTCGACCGTTCAAACACTGGTGCATTGTCATTGATATCTAAAACTATTATAGTTATTTGGCAGGATCCTGATCTGGGTGGTTCACCACCATCAAGAGCAGTGAGGAAAAGGTTATGTTCTTCTCTTTCTTCTCTATCAAGAGCCTTTTCTAGCACCAGTTCAGGAATGAGTGTTCCATCTTTGCGATTCTTCACAGATAATGAAAAATATGGGTTTGGATTTAGTCTGTACTGACTAATACCATTGATACCCACATCCGGATCTTGTGCAGTCTCTAAAGAGAATCGAACACCAGGGCTTTCAACTAACTCTGTAATTTTTATGATGTGATCAGCAGTTGAGAAAGTGGGGGAATTATCATTTATGTCCAAAATCTCAATTTCCAGACTGAAAAGCTCCAAAGGATTTTCAGCAACTACCTCTATATGCAATAAACAGCTTGAGCTGGATCCACACAGGCTTTCTCTGTCAATCCTTTGTTTCACAGTCAGAGCTCCGCTTCCCTGGTCCACAACAAAATGTCTCCTGCTTCCCTCAGATCCCAAATGCAGTCTTCGTTTAGAGATATCTGCAAGGTTTAATCCCAGATCCTGAGCTACATTCCCCACAACTGTCCCTGGCTCTGACTCCTCAACAATAGAATAGCGAATCTGCCCAGAAACCCAGCCCCAGCTACAAAGGAAAAAGGAATATGCTACTTGCCATTTCCAAGCCTTTGAGGAGCTCCGGAAGTCCATATCTTAAATCCTTCCTTTGTGATATTATGAAATATAGATCCTTTTATAGCTCCATGAGTCTGTAGTGTAGATTTAAATCCTTTAAACAGGTAAAAATCTTATCCAATGCGTCGAAATCATCCCCTGGATTTTCATCGGAACAGCGTCTGTGCTTTGTGTGTTAGTGGAAAAGATGGGAGGGTGATTCACTGAGCCAGGGGGAGGAGAGTGGAGAGATGACATGAGCAGATCTACTTCTTTTGCTAAAGAAATGATTGGATGACAGGTCCGCCCTCTCCTGGCCAATAATGTTAACTTCATTTATCCAGTTTGAAAACCAATATTGCAAATTGAACAGTAGTTGAATAATAAAAAAAGAACTTTGGGCACTAAGATGTAAAGAAAAAAAATCAAGATATCTAAAATATTGCAAGCAGGGCATGTATAACTTGTTTTATAACTCATGATTTTTACTGTTTCATAGATTTTTTTGGTACAATAATAATGGGTTTTACAAATATGCCCTCTCCTGGCCAATATTGTTAACTTCATGTATCCTCTTCAAGTTAGAAAAGCAATATGTCACATTGAACAGTAGCTGAATTTTAAAAAACAAAAATGTTTGGGCACTAAAATGTAATATGAGACCCATGTGCACTATATGTATTAGGTGCATTTGTGAAAATGTGATATATGGGTCCACATATTCCAAAACCGCACTACTGGCCTGCAGATATAAATATGATATCAAATGTATTTGTTTATATTAGATTTGATAAAATTATACTATTTTTAACACAATGTAAAAAAAATGAACTTTTATGCAAAGATATGATGATATAAAAAATAACGCCAAAAAATTACTGAGCCACCAGATATAATGTTATTATATCTATAGTACATTATGTACTTTTACATAATATATGTACTTTTGCACAAAAATATTCTTCACATGAACAAAACGCATGTTTGCCATTCTACTGTATATTAATGATGCAGCCCCACCTGTAGCCAAAATAAGCAACATATCTGAGGTGTGTAATGTTAGTGGTATATGCCTTTTTAAGTACATTTACCAATTATTAATGCTTAGAAAAAATGTACCTAGGTATTTTTTCATTATTGGATAAGAATGTTAAATTCAAGTAGTTCTTACATCAAAAAAGGTGTATTGTTCCTGCACATGTACTGTAAACTGTATGTAAATTTTAAATACTAATTTTCATGTGCAAGTTGTATGTATGTATATCTTTATTTATATAACGCAATCCAGGCGCTTTACAATACATGTCCCATAATATTATAAGCACAATAGAAATTTGCATTCCTACAAAACAATAGGAAAAGGAGTTCCTGCCGAAGAGCTTACAATCTAAGTGGTAAGTGGGGATAACTTACAGGCACAGAAGGAGGGTGTTCTGGTAAGTGCGTATGCAGCTACCCATATGCCTCATTAAAGAGGTGCATTTTAAGAAAGGTCCTAAAGGTGGAAAAAGAGGGTCCCACTCAGACAGGCAGGAGGGGAAGGACATTCCAGAGGTGTGGGGCAGTAAGTGATAAAAATGTTAGGTGGAAGAGGGCTTTAGATACAAAAGGGGTAGACAGAAGATATCCTTGAGCAGAACACAAGAGTCGTGCAGGTGTATAGCGAGACATTAGGCCTGCGATGTAAGGAGGGGCAGAAGAGTGTACAGTATACCCTTAAAAGAGAGTAGGATCACTTTGTAAGTAATCCTGGATTTAATAGGATGCCAGAAGAGGGATTTCAGCAGGAGAGATACCGAGACAGATTTAGGAGAGAATAAAGGGATCAATTGTTGGGGAGACAGGTGAAAGGCAGGAAGTCCGGACAGTAGAAGGTTACAATAGTTGAGACTGGTGAGAATAAGGGACTGCGTTAAAGTTTTAGCAGTAGACCGACAGAGGAAAGGGTATATCTTGGCAATGTTACAGAGAGAAAAATTAAAGGTTTTAGCTACATTGTAAATATGAGGGAGGAGTCAAATGTGACACCTAGGCAGCATGCTTGTGATACTGGGTGAATGATAGTACAGCCAAGAGTAGTGTAGAAGGGTGCAGTAGGGCCAGGCTTGGGAGGAAGTATGAGAAGCTTTGTCTTTGACCTGTTAAGTTTGAGTGGGCGGAGAGGCATCCAGAATGATATGATATAGATACATTCAGAGACAAGTTTATTTTTTGTTGCTGGATAGCAAACATTTTCTATTTCTATTTATTTTTTTATAAAATGTTTTACCAGGAAGTAATACATGAGAGTCACCTCTCATTCTCAAGTATGTCCTTGGTAAGCGTTAAAATGACAAATATTACATGGTTAGAAATAGAGTTACATAAGTGAACAGGGTATACATTATATACAAGACATAGCATGCACAGTTAGAGATAATATAGACAGTGAAGGCCATATTCACTACGCGGTGCTATCCAATAAGACACCTTCTGCTAGAAGAACCTTGCCATCCACTATTTGAATAGGCTTAAGGTGTCTTCCGTTGCTGCAATGTGTATTATGAAAGAATACCACTTAGAAATAATGGGCCTAGGTCTATAAACTTATATAGACTTCAAATGTATGGAAATTAGTCTGAAATAAATGTAAAAGCCAAAGATGTTGCACAGTTAGCGAGGAAATTGCTGTGTAAGTATCCGAGAACCAATTATAAACCTTCCAATTTAAGGACCAATCAGGTCAATAAATTTCTTAATTTTCCAAATGAAGCTTTATTATGGACATGTACTGTAGCATGTGGAGCAATGTACAGTAAGAAGTTCCTGAGCAGTGTGCAAAAATTGTAGTAATTTTGAGTTCACAAATAGGCCCTAGGTAGTTATTAATGAAACTGCTAAAGTGCCGATCGGAAAACTATCGCATGGAAATTCCCATTGATTTTAATGGGAGTTTTCATGCAATACTGCCCCAATCATCATTATCATAAAAGGGTGGGCAATCTCACTGGTGTTTTTTCTGTGGGTTATAAAAAAAAGTTTGTTTTTGGTTTTGCTAGTTTTAGTTTATTTTTTTTAATTATGGGGAAAAGCTTTCAAACATTTAACCTTTTTGCAAAAGTTCACAAGTTTTTGTTTTCGAAACCCAATCGTTTCCAAGAAAACAAGAAAGAACCTAAAAGAAACAGAAAACACTAATCTGCAGAGCCATTCTCGGGTTTTGACATGAATTCCGCTCAAATTCTAAAATTAATTCTGAAGTTCAACTCAAACATCCGCACGCACTTTGCATTTTGGGAAGTTCGGATTTCGAACCTGTGAACCCGCCTCATCCTTACTATCACCCCCAGAGCCTCATTATGCACTCATTTAAGGCTGTGATTGCTGAAGATAGAGTTAGGTGATTCAGAATCCCTTATGGACTCTATTTGATTTATGTCATTAAAAATCCGTCTTGTCTGCTATAATCCATTTTGATTTCCCATGACTCTATTTTGTCATGTCATTCAGACTGGACTGCTCAAGATTGTGGGATGTGAGAAAGAAACACAGTTCAGGAACACAAGTAATTGTTTATGGGACACAAGTTGGTACAGAAAACATCTCCAAGTTTAGATAAGACTATGGTCTGACCGCCCAGGCTGCTGATAGTAGTTATACACAGCTTCAATTGCCTAATAGTTATAGAGCTTATTAACATTATTAACATGGAAATAACTATACAATCTCTGTTTGAGAATAGATCAGGCAGAACAGAAACATCTACAGTAGCCCAAAGCGTTGTTCTCCATTGTTAACCTCCATTTACCTGTATTGCATAAAGCTTAGGTCTGTATTATAGGAAGCAGGTATGAGCTAGCGTGCGTGGGCGTCAATGACAAATACCTGTCTCCCTATGACAGTGTATCTAGTCGTGCGCGCGTTGGCGCGGCATCTTTGTGGAAAGACAAAGAAATGTGTGTATTTGAGGCAGGAAAAAAACTACCCGAGTGACGTCATGGCCTCGCCTGCCCGTCGCACACGTCATAGTTTAGGCCTATATTCACAAAACATGCCATGCGCACGCGCGCAAGGGCTTACTACAGTATCTCTCCAGCCTTATTGTTACTACCTCAAGAATAATAAATTACTTGGAACGGCAAGAAACCTGTGGGATGTTAGACCCACCTCAGGCCCTATTACACAGGAGGAAAAATACAATACTTTATGTGGGCGTTATCCTTCCCAATTTGATTCACATTGGATTCTAATGATATAGTTTATTTAAGCAATGATTAATGATTACTAATTGGCATTACTAAGACCCACCTTAAGACACACTTGCTTAAAGAAGCATATGAATAGCACTGTGGATATTCTGAACACATGATACATAAAGCTTGGCCCCCTGCAGACGCACTTACCAGAACTCCCTCCTACTGTCTCTGTACGTTCTCCCTACCTACCAATTAGACTGTAAGCTCCTCGGAGCAGGGACTCCTCTTCCTTAATGTTACTTGTATGTCTGAAGCACTTATTCCCATGATCTGTTATTTATATTATCTGTTATTTATTTGATTACCACATGTATTACTACTGTGAAGCGCTATGTACATTAATGGTGCCATATAAATAAAGACATACAATACAATACAATACAATTGGATAAACAGTGTAATTTGCCAATACCACAAAGATTAAAACTGTTTTTTTTTTTTTTTTGCACTGGTTTAGAAAGAGTTCCAGTGTGACCAGAGACGCTTCTGCGGGAAACCAACCCCAGCTACCTGGCTATAACCAACATGTACTGTACCAACTATGTACAATGCCAGGGAGAAAGGGTGATTCACTCCTTCTGTATTAATACAGTACATGGTTCCCATTAACTCTCACAAGAGACTAGGGTGATGAATAGTTGAATAGCTAGCAAAAAATGAAACGGGAGGAAAGGATAAAATACACAATTCCCATTGCAATTCCTGAGAAATTGAAGTCTTACCAAATATACCTGTGGTGAAAATGAAAGTCCAAGAAGCACCCTTAATGTGGTTTTATTTGTTTCTTATTATGTCACTTGATTATAGTACAAATCAGGTTCTCAGTCTGAACATTTTAAAGTGATAATAAAGCATATGGCCTCTATTTCATGTGTTTTTGTACACAGGTAGAACCCGTGGGGAAACTGTGGGGAGGGGAGATCAACCCCAAATCTGGGATACATTTGGAAATAAACTTTTTTTAGGTTGTCATTTCTATTGTCATTGACTATTTTCAACAATGTCAATTAAGGCAAATGTATTTTAAATACAAACAGACTCTTAAAATTGATTGTACATAATTGTTTGAGTTTATGTTCCCGTTAGATTGTAAGTTCCCACGAGCAGGAACCCCATTACCTTTCGTATCTGTTTGTACCTGTTTGGTATGTAACGGTGTTTTACAAATAAACGGTGATAATTATACTAACAACATGTTGGTCTATTTGTACCTTAATTCATATAGTATCCTCAATGGGGAATGGGGGAGGGGAAACTGCTATTCTGTATGTGATGTTGCTTGCCCTTACACTGTGGGGCAAAGAAATGTGTGCTTTGATGAGTTGCGTTTTAGTTTAATTTTCAGCGTTTGTATGAAAAGGTAGTGAAGCTGTTAGTCAGTTTTCTTTAGCATTTGATACAGATCATTAACCAGTCTATGCAGATCCGTTTGAGATTAAAGAAAGTTAAAATGACTGACACATTTGATACAGTTTATATCATCATCATACCGTGATTAACGCCTTACTGGCACTCCCTAAATCAAGCATTGTTGTAAAGCCACTCATTAAACTGCGATAGTGCCGATCATGCCACTCTTACACGGAAACCTGTTTTAAATCAGTAGTGCCACATTAGCACTATCTTAGTTTAATGAATAATTCCCATAATATAAATCTAACAGCAAAGATGCTGTTTTTTCCTTAATTCTTATACCTTTGTGTGCGTCAAATATATTTTTTTTTACTCATATTCTATCAGGAAAAAAACAGCTCACGATTTATCTAGGAAAATGTAATTTAGATGCAATGAGATTATTAGTTTCATAAATCTGATGTATTTCTCCCCCTATGTAAAAGGTTAATACTGTAAACCTATAGAATTAAAATTAGCTAAACAATGAAAAACAGGTGGTTTTATACCTGATAAGAAACCAAATAAAAAGCAGAAGCTAAATGAGATTATCATAATAAAAACAAGGTGATTTGGTCAAAAAAAATCCTGTATACCTTAGTATACAACATTATTCTATAACATGAACAAATGTAAGGGTAAAAGTAAATCCCAATGTTTTGGAAGACGATGATTATCCTAAAGTACTAGATATCCACATTATTGAAATTCTAAGCAATAATACTACTAACACAGCATGCTAATAAAACTAAAGCAAATTATCTACTTTGGAGGAAGGCAGACTACATCTGCTTTTTTAAATTCTAATTAATTCTAACTAAAACATAGTAGCTGAATTGTCTATTAAATGGAAACTTTTTTGGATAATATGTCATAATCATAATGTGATAAAGCTCAATGTAAAAGGATGATGAATTAGATGAATACATTCATTAAAATACCACATACCGTAGTACTGTGTTTATTAAAGAAAGTAAACCTGATTATTTAAAAAAGTAAAGAATGAAGACATTATAATAATACTGTCTCACCTGGTTGGGCTCATTCAACCAGCTCATATCAGAGGAGGTCTCTTTTTCACTGACCATATTTTGTAACTGAGGAAAATGAAGAGGTTTCGTAAAATCATGTGTTTCTGTAGCTGGTGGGAAACAGGCTTGGTAACATTGCCCTTGAGGTTCTGGTGGACCCATTCTCACTTCCATGTATTTTAAGGTCCCATCCGTGTTCAAGTAAAGTGTTGGCTGATATTGTTCTGCATAGTGCTTGGAATGTGGTCTGTTTATGAAACAACAGCCACTATTGCTGTCATCATCTTCCTTTTTAAAACATTTCACAAGTAAAATGATGAATGTGACAAGTGAAACTAGACTAATTGCCACCAGTGAAATAATTAGATACAAAGTCAAGTCTGATGTTGGTTTGGAATTTGAAAGAAAATCCTGAGATTTAGGGCTTTCTTGTACAAAATTGTCCACTATATTTACAAGTATGGTGACTGTAGTTGACAAAGACGGATCCCCGTGGTCACTGATTAAAATAACAAGTCGTTGCTCAAAATGATCTGTCTCTTGTAAACCTCGAATAGTTCTTATTTCTCCTGTGTATGCAGATACTTGGAACAGATGGAAATCCGTAGCTTCCTTAAGAGTAAAGACTAACCAGGCATTGTGACCAGAGTCTAAATCTACTGCAGATACTTTTGTGACCAAATAACCAATAGATGCAGATTTTGGAATTTTCTCCTGGGCAATCAGATCTCTGGAATTTTCTGGATACAATATACTGGGTATGTTATCATTTGTATCCAAAATAAATATAATGATTGAAACATTGGAAAATAATTTGGGAAATCCAGAATCTTCTACTCGTACAGTAATTTGAATAACTTGAATATTCTCGTAGTCAAAGGAACGCTGGGCATATATATTACCATTGTTGGGGTTAATGTAAACAAAAGAAGTGATAGAAGAACCATCTATCTGGCTTTCAATTATATAGTAAATCAATTCTGAGTTAACTCCCTCATCTGGATCAAAAGCAAACACTGTACATAATAAACTACCAGGTTCATTATTTTCTTTTATGAAAGCATTGTTAAAAGATTGGAGAAAAACTGGAGAATTATCATTAATGTCTGAAACATTAAGGATGATTGTAGTCTCTGTGTGCAAAGGGGGAGAGCCCAAATCAGTGGCAATCAGTTGAATAGTATATTGGGAGATCTTCTCTCTGTCTAGAATTCCATTTGTGACCAATGAATAGTGATTTTTGAAGGGCTTAAACTCAAATGGAAGGATTTTTGATAATTGCAAATGTACTTCTCCATTCTTACCAGAATCTCTGTCTCTTACACTAAGGAAACCAACAGCAGTTCCTAAAGCTGCATTTTCAGGTACTTCATTTATCATGGAGGAAAAAATTATTTCAGGGGGGTTATCATTTGCATCTTCTACTTCAACTTGAATGAGGCAGCGTCCCTCTAGAGCAGGCACTCCTTTGTCCTTTGCCCTGATTAAAAACTCATAATAATTAGATTCTTCAAAATCCACAACTCCTTTAATATAAATATCACCTGTTTGTGGATTTAAATCAAATAGCTCCTTTTCAGGATCAGAGGTATGTTGATCAAAAGAATATTCAATTTCACCGTTGGGGCCCTCGTCCAAATCTGTAGCATTAAGTGTTATAATAACAGTTTTTAAAGCAAGATTTTCTAATAAATTAATTTTATAATTTGGCCGTTCAAACACTGGTGCATTGTCATTGATATCTAAAACTATTATAGTTATTTGGCAGGATCCTGATCTGGGTGGTTCACCACCATCAACAGCAGTGAGGATAAGGTTATGTTGTTTTATTTCCTCTCTATCAAGAGATTTTTCTAGCACCAACTCAGGAATGAGTGTTCCATCTTTGCGATTCTTCATAGACAATGAGAAATTTGGATTTGGATTTAGTCTATACTGGCTAATATCATTGATACCCACATCCGGATCTTGAGCAATCTCTAAAGAGAATCGAACACCAGGACTTGTTACTAATTCTGTAATTTTTATAATGTGATCAACAGTTGAGAAAGTGGGGGAATTATCATTTATGTCAAAAATCTCAATTTCCAGACTGAATAACTCCAAATGATTTTCAGCAACTACCTCTATATGCAATAAACAGCTTGAGCTGGATCCACACAGGCTTTCTCTGTCAATCCTTTGTTTCACAGTCAGAGCTCCGCTTCCCTGGTCCACAGCAAAATGTCTCCTGCTTCCCTCAGATCCCAAATGCAGTCTTCTTTTAGAGATATCTGCCAGGTTTAATCCCAGATCCTGAGCTACATTCCCCACAAATGTCCCTGGCTCTGACTCCTCAGTTATAGAATAGCGAAGCTGCCCAGAAACCCAGCCCCAGCTACAAAGGAAAAAGGAATATACTACTTGCCGTTTCCAAGCCTTTGAGGAGCTCCGGAAGTCCATATCTTATATCCTTTCTTTGAGATGTTATGAAATATAGGTCCTTTTATAATCCCATGAGTCTGTAGTGTAGGTTTAAATGGCTTAAAAAGGTAAAAATTGTATCCAATGCGTCAAAAACATCCACTGGATTTTCATCGGAACAGCAGCTATGCTTTGTGTGTTAGTGGAAAGATGGGAGGGTGATTTACTGAGCCAGGGGGAGGAGAGTGGAGAGATGACATGAGCAGATCTACTTCTTTAGCTAAAGAAATGATTGGATGACAGGTCCGCCCTCTCCTGGCCAATAATGTTAACTTCATTTATCCAGTTTGAAAACCAATATTGCAAATTGAACAGTAGTTGAATTAAAAAAAAAATCTTTGGGCACTGAGAGGTAAAGAAAAAAAGTCAAGATATCTAAAATATTGCAAGCAGGGCATGGATAACTTGTTTTATAACTCATTATTTTAACTGTTTCATAGATTTTATTGGTACAATAATAGTGGGTTTTACAAATATGGGAACTGAGAGGTAATGAAAAAAAATCAAGATATCTAAGATACTGCGAGCAGGGTATGTTCTTGCTGAAGAACTTGCGATTTTAACCGTTTCATAGATTTTATTGGAACAATAATAATTAGTTTGACTAATATGCTCTATTCATTGCCTTCATTGTATATAAACTAATTTAGAACATACAGTACACAAATTCCTATCTGCTCAGAAGCTACATGCTACTGTACATCATACAGAGCTCCTGCAGCCTCAAGTTCCACACATAATATCAGCAATTTCATATGACACCCATGCGTACTGTATGTATTAGGTGCATTTATAAAAATAAGATATATTTTAAAAAAATGCACTACTGACCTGTAGATATAAATATTATATAATATATATTTGTTTAAACTACAGTGTATATTTTGTAACACAAATGAAAGAGAATTACCTTTTAGGTAAACATACTGTATGATAGTTAATAAACAACACTAACAATTACTCTGTCCCCAAGTATGTTATTATATCTATAATACACTATGTTCTTTTACTTCATATATGTACTTTTACAGAAATATTTCCTTTACATGAACAAAACGCATGTTCAGTATTCCGTTCTACATTAAAGATGCAGCCCCATTTATAGCCCAAATAAACAAACAGCAGTGACATATTTATGGGGTTTAATATTAGTGGTTTGTGCCTTTTTAAATACATTTACCAAGTATTAATGTTTATAAACAATGTAACTAAGTATTGTGACTGTGGTTTAATATTAGTGGTTTATGCCTTCTAAAAATACATTTATGATTTTTTTTTATGTTTTGAAACTATGTAACTAAGTGTTGTTTCTTGAGTGCATCATTTTAAATTCTTACTCAACATGTCCATAAGTGAGTTAAGCTCAAGTGATTCTTTCTTACCTCAAAAAGGTGAACTATTCCTGCACATGTATATCTCATTTTTGAATACTAATTTTCCTGTACAAGTTCCTTGCTTTTATATATATATATATAGATAGATTGATAGATAGATACAATAGGCCATATTTACAAAGCGGTGCTATTAAATAAGACACCTTCTGGTGGAAGATGCCTTGTGACCTATATTTGAATGGGGCATAAGGTGTCTTTCGTTGCTGCAATGTGTCTTATGGAAGAATACCACCTAGTAATAATAGGCCTAGGTCTATATATATACATGAGGCGACAGCCCCTGAAAAATCAAATATTTACACTACCAAAAATCGCGTTGCCACGTCGCCTCGTTGCTTTGTCGCCGTCGCGCTTACTATAAGCACTTGCACCGGCGACAATGCATTTGTTTTCGGGCGACGTCGCCGTCGCTGGCACTATAAGCGTGGCCTTAGTGGGAAACCTGTTGAGAAGCCTGGATTCAACTCTAAACCTGCCAGTCCAAGGACCATTCAGGTGAGGACTGTCCACAGAATAAATTACTTAAATTAATAAGTAGAACAACTGTTATGGAACATGTAGGAAGTGGAGAAGAGTATAAGAAGTTCCAGAGCAGTGTGCATACAGTATTGTGTTGTAATTTTGAGTTCACAAATAAGCCCTAGACAATTAGTTATTCTTTATATTCATGGAAACTCCCATAGACTTCAATGGGAGTTTCTGGGCCATAGTGCCCCGATTGGCATGGTTCTAAAAAAGATTGTGTTTTGGCTTTGCCGGTACTCAATTTGTTTAACAATTTTTTTTTATCGGAAAACGTTCAAAATACTATCACAATCAGAGAAAATGCCTATAAAGTTATGATGAGGTGGTACTTAACCCCCATGAGACTAGCTAAATTCATCCCAGAGTACCCAACTACATGTCCGAAAGGATGTGGAGCACAAGCCACATTTATACATATGTGGTGGGGGTGCCCATTCATAGCAGCTTATTGGCTGGAAATCAAAATGTGGTCACAAAGGTTTTTCGGTTTGGACCTACCAATGGATCCCTGGTTATTTCTTTTAAACAAACCATATTACCGCCTCACAAGACATAAAAATAAATTACTGTGCCACATATCTTCAGCCGCAAGACGCGAATTAGCGGCAGTATGGAAACAAACAATTATTCCCTTAATTTCCAAAGTTAAAAATAAAGTCTGGCAGATTTGCTACATGGAAAAAATGGTTAGTCTTAATAACGACACCTACACAGATTTTCAGAAGGTGTGGTTACCATGGATTCTGAGTGAAAATCAACAAGAAATTAATACCCACTTAATTTTGTTGTAACAAAAAAAAAAAAAGCATATTTATATTAACTGTGTGATAGAATATTTTAAGAAATCTTGTTAGATAAAATTGTAAATGAATGTGAACTTTCTCCCATCTCTATTTTCTGTACCCTTCCCTCCCCCCCATTTTTTATTTTCTTCATTCCTCCCCTCCCCCTAAAAATTATTAATAAAAATTAAGTTTAAATCAAAATACTAGAAAATGTTTTTTTCTACCTTTACGAACTTTCAAATGTTTTGCTAAAAATCACAATTTTACAAGTGAAAAGGAACAGGAAAACACAAATCCAGTGAGCCATTCTCGGTTTTGGATTCAATTTTGACCAATAGGAAAATTAATTCTGAAGTTTGGCTCTAACGTTCGAACAAACTTTGCATTTTGCAAAGTTTGGCCTTCGAACCTGTGATCCTGCCCATCCTTGCTATCACAGTTAAAGACATAAACCCCATATTAATCACTGTGATTGCAAAGCTAATGTATAGCCAGCAACAAATCTCACATATCAAAAGAAGAATGTTACAAGTGCACTGTTTTGGAACCCAGAGGAAATGGCTAATACTGCAGGTGACTAGTATCCTGGGATAGAATTACAGTTAGAATTGCTGTCCCCATGATCCCACCTCAGTCCCTGTTACACAAGAGGACAAATATAATACTTTATTTGGAGTGGTATCCTTCCCAATGTGTTTAATTTATGATTACTGCTCATTGGGATTGGATAAACAGTGTAATCTGCCAATACTGTACCACAAATATTAAAACAGTTTTTTTTTTAGTTTAGAAAGAGTTCCAGTGTGAACAGAGACACTTCTGCTTAAGTGGGAAACCAACCCCAGCTATCTCGCTATGATCAACAGTAAGTACAAAGTAAAGGAGCTTAGGTAGAGGGTGATTCACTCCTTCTGTATTGATACCGTACATGGTACCAATGAACTCTAAGAGACTAGGATGATGACCAGTTGAATAACTAGCAAAGAAGAAACAGGAAAATGGTAAAATACACAATTTCAAATGAAATGCCTGACGAATTGAAATCGAGTGCGTCTATTTTTTTCCAGAATTGAATGACTTGTCCAAAAACACAGATATGTCCTATCTTACCAAATATACCTGTGGTGAAAATTAAAGTCACAGTATTACCATTAATGTTACATAATTATATAGTAGATGTCCATCAAGTTCAACCTGTGCTATATTTAGATGACAGATACTTAGAGGAGATCAACCCCAAATATGGGAGAAATTTTAAAGGAAACTTTTTTAGGTTGTAATTTTCTATTGTCATTTACTATTTTCCACAATGCAAATTAATGCAAAAGTGCTTTAAACACAATAAGACTCTTAAAATTGATTGTATATAGTTGTTTGAGTTTATGTTCCCGTTAGATTGTAAGTTCTCACGAGCAAGGTCCTCATTACCTTCTGTATCTGTTTGCGCTTGTTTCTCCTTATTTGATATGGTACTGGATGAGTATCAATGGCGCTAAACACATAAAAATAAAGTAAATGATATACAACCAGATTAGATGGAGAGAAGATCTCAGCCGCCATGAATCAAACATGAAAAAAGAAAAAGAAATACATAGTGTGATACTGTTAAGACACTGTAAGACAAACATACAAACAAACAAACAAACAAAAAATGGCAATGTTGCTGAACCACACACTAAACTAAAAAGGTATATTTAATATATTATAAAAACATATAATGCAATTAGCACAAATGGACAAAGTGTAGGGCCCAATCGATATCTGGCCGAATTGCCCGCTTACCGAAGCCAAGATGTAAAACCGCAGTGGATATATTAGAGAGTATCCCCTCTCACAGTGGCTGGCACAGCTCCTGGATGTAAGACCGGTAGGCACCGCGTGTAGATGTCTGTAATGGAGGACGCATAGATCCACGCTGTAGCAGGGGCAGGAAAACACTGTCTGATGTGAAGCAGTACGAGCATGCGCAAAGGCGCCCGACACAGTGTAGATGGTGTCTCCAAATCCCCTGCTTCTTGCGGTCGCGTGTACTCCAAAAGCGGCAAATTTGAAAGATGCTTTTAGGTCACAAAGCCTCACGGCAGGGCTGGCAATGGAAAACGGCAGCTGATGGCAACGCAGGGATAACGGGGACCACCCAACGCGTTTCGGAAGCTACTGCCTCCTTATTCAGGGGTAAATTGAATATTAACTTTAAAGGTTTTATAGATTTTAAGATTCTAAAGATAGACAGCATGCAATATATGATGTTAAGTAAACATTAACACTAGTCTAATTGTTATTCTGGGTTGAAACTAAGTGTTAGAGGCAACCTTTAAAGTTAATATCCATATTGATGAATTGAATCACCATAATAATCTTAGTATATATGTTTTTACTGTTTGTCGGCTAACCAATTGATTTTATACAATTGTCTCTATGTATTTGCTGTGATGTTGCTGATATATGCGGCAGTATTGATGTTGCACTACTGCGCATGACCGGGACTCTATTATGGTACTTGTACCTTTAAATTTTTCCTATAAAAAAACGGACACACAGGGACTTCTTTATTCAATTTACCCCTGAGGAAGGAGGCAGTAGCTTCCGAAACGCGTTGGGTGGTCCCCGTTATCCCTGCGTTGCCATCAGCTGCCGTTTTCCATTGCCAGCCCTGCCGTGAGGCTTTGTGACCTAAAAGCATCTTTCAAATTTGCCGCTTTTGGAGTACACGCGACCGCAAGAAGCAGGGGATTTGGAGACACCATCTACACTGTGTCGGGCGCCTTTGCGCATGCTCGTACTGCTTCAACATCAGACAGTGTTTTCCTGCCCCTGCTACAGCGTGGATCTATGCGTCCTCCATTACAGACATCTACACGCGGTGCCTACCGGTCTTACATCCAGGAGCTGTGCCAGCCACTGTGAGAGGGGATACTCTCTAATATATCCACTGCGGTTTTACATCTTGGCTTCGGTAAGCGGGCAATTCGGCCAGATATCGATTGGGCCCTACACTTTGTCCATTTGTGCTAATTGCATTATATGTTTTTATAATATATTAAATATACCTTTTTAGTTTAGTGTGTGGTTCAGCAACATTGCCATTTTTTGTTTGTTTGTTTGTTTGTTTGTATGTTTGTCTTACAGTGTCTTAACAGTATCACACTATGTATTTCTTTTTCTTTTTTCATGTTTGATTCATGGCGGCTGAGATCTTCTCTCCATCTAATCTGGTTGTATATCATTTACTTTATTTTTATGTGTTTAGCGCCATTGATACTCATCCAGTACCATTACTATTGTCTGACTGGGGGTCAGAGGTGTATCTAGGCTGCTACATTTTTTAAAATAATAATTTTTTTGTATATAAAAAAATGTATTTATTTATTTAATTATTTTTTAATTCACTTTGATAGCATTTGTTTTGAGATATATATTAGTGTTAGCGCTACCTATTGTTTTTTATTCCTTATTTGATATGCAACTGTTCACGTAATTTACATCTCTCTGTAACCCCATTGTACCGCACTACAGAATATGTTGGCGCTTTACAAATAAACGATAATAATAATAATAACAACAACATGTTGGTCTATTTGTACCTTGATTCATAGAGTATCCTCAATTGGGAACAGGGAGGGGTAACTGCTATTCAGTACAGTATGTGATGTTGCTTGCACTTAGGCTGCATCTATGGTATGGACGACTGCGCGGACGCGTCCGCACGTTGCGCGATCAGACTGCCTCAAGGCAGTGATCGCGTCCATGTGGCATGCAGACACATGCGCGCAGAGGCAGGAGGGGGCGCGCGATGCTCGAGAAATCAGTTCAAACTGATTTCTCGCTCGATAGGGCTGTCAACGTGAGCGGTTCGCCCAATGAGGGCGAACCAACTCCGTGACATCACTGGGAATGCCCACAGGAACGCACCCCACGGCCCGAGTACTATGGCCACCCGCTTTCCCTCAGCCTCCGTGCGCCTCCACACGGCTGCCCACTTTATGGACGCAGCCTTACACTGTAGGGCAAAGATAAGCGTGCTTTGATGAGTTGCATTTTGGTTTAATTTCCTGCATTTGATTGTATGAAAAGGTAGTGAAGCTGTTAGTCAGTTTTTGTTTTGCATTTGATACAGATCATTAACCAGTCTATGCAGATCCGTTTGAGATTTAAATAAGTTTAAATGACTGACACATTTGATACAGTATATATCATCATCACACTGAGATTGACGTCTACTGACACTTCCTAAATCAAGCATTTTTGTAATACCATTCATAGGAGGTTATTCATTAAACTGCAATTGTGCCAACCATGCCACTCTCACACGGAAACCCATGGAAATCAATAGGAGTTTCCATGCAATAGTGCCCAGATTAGCACTATTACGGTGTAATGAATAGTTCCCATAAAATAAATCTAACAGCAAAGATGCTGTTTTTTCATTAATACATATACAGTACCTTTGTGTGTGTCAATTTTTTTTGTTACTCAAATTCTATCAGGGAAGGAACAGCTCACGATTTAACTAGGAAAATGTGATATTGGTGGCAATGAGATTATTCATTTCATAAATCTGATAAACCTATAGAATTAAAGTTAACTAAACAATGAAAAATAGGTGGTTTTATAGCTGATAAGATATCAATAAAAAGCAGAAGTTAAATGAGATGAAAACAAGGAGATTTGGCCAAAAAATCCTACTGTATACTGTATACCTTAGTATGCAACATTATTTTATAACATGAAGACGATGATTATCCTAAAGTGCTAGTTATCCACATTATTGAAATTCTTAGCAATAATACTATTAATACAGTATGCTAATACAAGTTGAATGATCTATTAAACAGCAACTATTTTTGATAACATGTCATAATCATAATATATGATAAAGCTCAATGCAAAAGTATGATGCATTAGATTAATACATTCATTGAAATACCACATACTGTGTTTTACCTGATTATTAAAAAAAAGTAAAGAATGAAGAAATGATTATAATACTGTCTCACCTGGTTTGGCTCATTCAGCCAGCTCATATCAGAGGAGGTCTCTGTTTGATTGACCATATTTTGCAACTGAGGAAAATGAAGAGGTTTTGTGAAATCACGTGTTTCTGTAGCTGGTGAGAAACAGGCTTGATAACATTGCCCTTGTGTTTCTGGTGGACCCATCCTCACTTCCATGTATTTTAAGGTCCCATCCGTGTTCAAGTAAAGTGTTGGCTGATATTGTTCTGCATAGTTCTTGGAATGTGGTCTGTTTATGAAACAACAGCCACTACTGCTGTCATCATCTTCCTTTTTAAAACATTTCACAAGCAAAATGATGAATGTGACAAGTGAAACTAGACTAATTGCCACCAGAGAAATAATTAGATACAAAGTCAAGTCTGATGTTGGTTTTGAATTTGAAAGAAAATCCTGAGATTTAGGGCTTTCTTGTACAAAATTGTCTACTATATTTACAAGGATAGTGACTGTAGCTGACAAAGACGGTTCCCCATGGTCACTGATTAAAATAACAAGTTGTTGCTCAATATTATCCGTCTCTTGTAAAACTCGAAAAGTTCTTATTTCTCCTGTGTATGCAGATACTTGGAACAGATGAGCATCAGTAGCTCCCTTAAGAGTAAACACTAACCAGGCATTGTGACCAGAATCTAAATCAACTGCAGATACTTTTGTGACCAAATAACCAATAGATGCAGACTTTGGAATTTTCTCCTGGGCAATAAGATCTCTGGAATTTTCTGGATACAATATACTGGGTATGTTATCATTTAAATCCAAAACAAATATAATGATTGAAACATTGGAAAATAATTTGGGAAATCCAGAATCTTCTACTCGTACAGTAATTTGAATAACTTGAATATTCTCATAGTCAAAGGACCTCTGGGCATATATATTACCATTGTTGGGGTTAATGTAAACAAAGGAAGTGATAGAAGAACCATCTATCTGGCTTTCAATTAATGAGTAAATCAATTCTGAATTAACTCCCTCATCTGGATCAAAAGCAGACACTGTACATAATAAACTACCAGGTTCATTATTTTCTTTTATGAAAGCATTGTAAAAAGATTGGAGAAAAACTGGAGAATTATCATTAATGTCTGAAACATTAACGATGATTGTCGTTTGTGTGTGCAAAGGGGGAGAGCCCAAATCAGTGGCAATCAGTTGAATAATATATTGGGAGATCTTCTCTCTGTCCAGAAATCCATTTGTGACCAATGAATAGTGATTTTTGAAGGGCTTAAACTCAAATGGAAGGTTTTTTGATAATTGCAATTGTACCTCTCCATTTTTACCAGAATCTCTGTCTCTTATACTAAGGAAACCAACAGCAGTTCCTAAAGCTGCATTTTCAGGTACTTCATTTATCATGGAGGTAAAAAATATTTCTGGGGGGTTATCATTTGCATCTTCTACTTCAACTTGAATGAGACAGCGTCCCTCTAGCGCAGGCACTCCTTTGTCCTTTGCCCTGATCAAAAACTCATAATAATTAGATTCTTCAAAATCCACAACTCCTTTAATATAAATATCACCTGTTTGTGGATTTAAATCAAATAGCTCCTTTTCAGAATCTGAGGTATGTTGATCAAAAGAATATTCAATTTCACCGTTGGGTCCCTCATCCAAATCTGTAGCATTAAGTGTTATAATAACAGTTTTTAAAGCAAGGTTTTCAAATAAATTAATTTTATAATTCTGCCGTTCAAACACTGGTGCATTGTCATTGATATCTAAAACTATTATAGTAATTTGGCAGGATCCTGATCTGGGTGGCTCACCACCATCAACAGCAGTGAGGATAAGCTTATGTTCTTCTCTTTCCTCTCTGTCAAGAGATTTCTCCAGCACCAACTCAGGAATGAGTGTTCCATCTTTGCGATTCTTCACAGACAACAAGAAATATGGGTTTGGATTTAGTCTATACTGGCTAATACCATTGATACCCACATCCGGATCTTGTGCAATCTCTAAAGAGAATCGAACTCCAGGACTTGTAAATATCTCTGTAATTTTTATAATGTGATCAACAGTTGAGAAAGTGGGGGAATTATCATTTATGTCCAAAATCTCAATTTCCACACTGAAAAGCTCTAAAGGATTTTCAGCAACTACCTCTAAATGTAATAAACAGCTTGAGCTTGATCCACACAGGCTTTCTCTGTCAATCCTTTGTTTCACAGTCAGAGCTCCACTTCCCTGGTCCACAGCAAAATGTCTCCTGCTTCCCTCAGATCCCAAATGCAATCTTCGTTCAGAGATATCTGCCAGGTTTAATCCCAGATCCTGAGCTACATTCCCCACAACTGTCCCTGGCTCTGACTCTTCAACAATAGAATAGCGAAGCTGCCCAGAAACCCAGCCCCAACTACAAAGGAAAAAGGAATATACTACTTGCCATTTCCAAGCCTTTGAAGAGCTTCGGAAGTCCATATCTTATATCCTTTCTTTGAGATATTATGAAATATATCCCATGAGTCTGTAGTGTAGATTTAAATCCTTTAAACAGGTAAAAAATCCATCCAATACGTCAAAAACATCCACTGGATTTTCATCGGAACAGCGTCTGTGCTTTGTGTGTTAGTGGAAAAGATGGGAGGGTGATTCACTGAGCCAGGGGGAGGAGAGTGGAGAGCTGACATGAGCAGATCTACTTCTTTAGCTAAAGAAATGATTGGATGACAGGTCCGCCCTCTCCTGGCCAATGATGTTAACTTCATTTATCCAGTTTGAGAACCAATATTGCAAATTGAACAGCAGTTGAATTAAAAAAAAAAAACTTTGGGCACTGAGAGGTAATGAAAAAAAGCAAGATATCTAAAATATTACAAGCAGGGCATGTATAACTTGTTTTAGAACTCACAATTTTAACCGTTTCATAGATTTTATTGGAACAATAATAATGAGTTTTACTAATATGCTCTATTCATTTCCTTTATTGTATACAAATTAATTTAGAACATACAGTACACAAATCCCTCTCTGCTCAGAAGCTAAATGCTACTGTACATCATACAGTGCTCCTGCAGCCTAAATTTCCCCACATAATATCAGCAATTTCATATGAGACCCATGTGTACTGTATGTATTACAGTAGGTGCATTTGTAAAAATTTGATATATTAAAAAACGCACTACTGACCTGTAGATATATATATTAAATAAAAAATATTTGTTTAAAATCTGACAAAACTATACATTTTGTAACAAAAATTAAAGAGAATTAACTTTTAGGTAAACATACTGTATGATTGCAAATAAACAACACTAAAAATTACTCAGTCCCCAAGTATGTTATTGTATCTATAATACACTTTGTTCTTTTACCTAATATAGATGCAGTCTCCGGTTATGACTGATCCTCCGTGCGGCTCCCACGTGGGAACACCCCTCCCGCGTCGTGTGCCCTCCATGAGTGTGCGTGCGATTCACCCGGCATTTTCAAGCATCGCGGGTGAACGCACCACTGGGGGGCACAATATCACCTGCGGGAAGCCGGCGAAGACGCTGATGGAGCGTGCGCCACAAACGGAGTCTACATCTCTATATGTACTTTTACAGAAATATTTCCTTCACATGAACAAAACGCATGTACAGTGTGCCGTTCTACATTAAAGATGCAGCCCCTTCTACAGCCAAAATAAACACACAGCAGTGACATATTTAACATTAGTGGTTTATGCCTTTTTAAATACATTTACCAATTATTAATGTTTAAAAACAATGTAACTAAGTGTTGTTTCTTGATTGGATCATTTTAAATTCTTACTCAACATGTCCATCAAGTGAGATAAGCTCAAGTGATTCTTTCTTACCTCAAAAAAGGTGACGTTTTCCTGCACAGGTATATCTCATTATTTAATACTAATTTTCATGTACAAGTTCATTGCTTGTTGCTGTATATATATATAGATACAAAAGGCCAAATTCACTAAGCGATGCTATTCAATAGAACACATTGTTACTATATTTGTATGAGGCATACGGTGTATTTCGTTGCTGCAATGTGGCTTATGGAAGTATACCACCTAGTAATAATAGGCCTAAGTCTATATACTCGAATAGTCTTAAAATATATGGAAATAAATTAAGAAGCCAAAGATGTTGCAACGTTAGGGAGAACCCTATTGAGAAGCCTGAGATTCAACTCTAACCCTGCTAGTCCAACGACAATTCAGGTGAGGACTGTCTACAGAATAAATCACTTAAATGAACAAGTAGAACACCTGTTATGGAACATGTACTGTAGGATGTGGAGAACAATATAAGAAGTTCCAGAGCAGTGTGCATACAGTATTGTGTAGTCATTTTGAGTTCACAAATAAGCCCTAGAAATGTGATTCATTGAAATTCATGGAAACTCTCATAGACTTCAATGGAAGTTTCTGGGCCATAGTGCCCCGATTGGCACGATCACAAAAGAGTTGATAATTGTACTGGTGTTTTGTCTGTGGTTCTAAAAAAAATTGTGTTTTGGCTTTGCGGGTACTCAATTTGCTTAAGATTTTTTTTTTATTATGGGAAACAGCTCAAATTTACAGCAAATGATTTTTTTCTACCTTTTCGAACTTACAAATGTTTTGCAAAAATTCACAAGTTCACAAGCGAAAAGGAAGAGGAAAACAAAAATACGTTGAGCCATTCTCGGCTTTTGGCTTCAAATTTGCTCATCCTTACTATCAAAGTTAAAGAAATAAACCTCATTGCCTCATGATGTAACTATTAAACACTGTCATTGTAAAGCTAATGTATAGCAACAAAAAATCTCACATATCAAAAGAAGAGGGTTACAAGTGCACAGATCTGGAACACAGAGTAAATGGCTAATACTGCAGGTGACTAGTATCCTGGGATAGAATTACAGTTAGAATTGCTGTCCCCATGATCCCACCTCAGTCCCTATGGCACAGGAGGAAAAATACAATACTTTATTTGGAGTGGTATCCTTCCCAATTTAATGCACATTGGATTCTCCTGACATTGTTTATTTAATTTATGATTACTGCTCATTGGGATTGGATAAACAGTGTAATCTGCCAATACCACAAAGATTAAAACAGTTTTTGTGCATTGGTTTAGAAATAGCTCCAGTGTGATCAGAGACGCTTCTGGTTAAGTGGGAAATCAACCATAGCTACCTGGCTATGACCAACAGTAAGTACAAAGTAAAGTTGCAGAGGGAGAGGGTGATTCACTCCTTCTGTATTGATACAGTACACGGTCCCAATGAACTCTAACTAGAGACGAGGATGATGACCAGTTGAATAGCTAGCAAAAAAGAAACGGAGGAAAAGGGGTAAAATACACAATTCCCATTGCAATGCCTGAAGTCGAGTGTGTCTTTTCTACGAAATGAATGCATTGTTCAAAAGCACAGAGTTGTACTTTCTTACCAAATATATTCGATCATAAACCTGTCTATGCAGACCTGTTTGAGATTAAACAAAAAGTTTAAATGACTGACACATTTTATACCAATATATATCATCATCATACTGTGATTAATGCCTTACTGACACTCCCTAAAATAGCATTGATGTAAAATCCTCCATAGGAGGTTATTCATTAAACTGTGATTGTGCCGATCATGCCACTCTCACACGGAAACCCGTGGAAATCAATAGGAGTTTCCATGCAAAAGTGCCCAGATTAGCACTATTACAATTTAATGAATAATTCCCATAATTCCCATAAAATAAACCTAACAGCAAAGATGCTGTTTTTCCTTAATACATAGACCTTTGTGTGTGTCAACATTTTTTAAACTCAAATTCTATCATCGAAGAAACAGCTCACCATTTATCTAGGAAAATGTGATGCAGTATTGGTGGCAATGAGATTATTCGTTTCATAACCCTAATGCATTTCTCCCCGTATGTAAAAGGTTAATACAGTAAACTTGTAGAATAAAAATTAGTTAAACAATGAAAAACAGGTGGTTTTGTAGCTGATAAGATACCAATAAAAATCAGAAGTTAAATGAGATTATCGTAATAAAAACAAGGAGATTTGGTAAAAAAAATTCCTATATACCTTAGTATGCAACATTACTGTATTCTATAACATGAACACATGTAAGGGTAAACGTAAATCCCAATGTTTTGGAAGACGATGATTATCCTGAAGTGCTAGTTATCCACATTATTGAAATTCTTAGCAATAATACTACTAATACAGCATGCTAATTAAAGTGACACAAATAATCTACTTTGGAGGAAGACAGACTAAGTCTGCTTTTTTATTCTAATTAATTCTAACTAAAACATGGTAGTTGAAATGTCTATTAAACGGCAACTTTTTTGACAATGTCATAATCATAATGTGATAAAGCTCAATGCAAAAGGATAATTTATTAGATGAATAAATCCAATCAAATACCCCATATTGTGTTTTAGCTTAATTTAAAAAAACTAAAAACAAAAAAGAAATTATATAGCTGTCTCACCTTGTTGGGCTCATTCAGCAAGCTCATATCAGAGGAGGTCTCAGTTTCATTGACCATATTTTTCAAGTGAGGAAAATTAAGAGGTTTCGTAAAATCATGTGTTTCTGTAGCTGGGGGGAAACAGGCTTGGAAACATTGACCTTGAGTTTCTGGTGGACCCATCCTCACTTCCATGTATTTTAAGGTCCCATCCGTGTTCAAGTAAAGCGTTGGCTGATATTGTTCTGCATAGTGCTTGGAATGTGGTCTGTTCATGGAACAACAGCCACTACTGCTGTCATCATCTTCTTTTTTAAAGCATTTCACAAGCAAAATGATGAATGTGACAAGTGAAACTAGACTAATTGCCACCAGTGAAATAATTAGATACAAAGTCAAATCTGATGTTGGTTTTGAATTTGAAAGAAAATCATGAGATTTAGGGCTTTCTTGTACAAAATTGTCCACTATATTTACAAGTATGGTGACTGTAGTTGACAAAGACGGTTCCCCATGGTCACTGATTAAAATAACAAGTCGTTGCTCAGTATTATCTGTCTCTTGTAAACCTCGAATAGTTCTTATTTCTCCTGTGTATGCAGATACTTGGACCAAAGTGGAATCAGTAGCTTCCATAAGAGTAAAGAGTAGCCAGGCATTGTGACCAGAGTCTGAATCTACTGCAGATACTTTTGTGACCAAATAACCAGTAGATGCAGACTTTGGAATTTTCTCCTGGGCAATAAGCTCCTTGGAAGGTTCTGGATACAATATGGTGGGGATGTTATCATTTGTATCCAAAACAAATATAATGATCGAAACATTGGAAACTAATTTTGGAAATCCAGAATCTTCTACTCTTATGGTAATTTGAATAACTTGAAGATGCTCATAGTCAAAAGAACGCTGGGCATATAAATTACCATTGTTGGTGTTAATGTAAACAAAGGAAGAGACAGAAGAACCATCTATCTGGCTTTCAATTATAGTGTAAATCAATTCTGAGTTGACCCCCTTATCTGGATCAAAAGCAGACACAGTACATAAGAAACTACCAGGTTCATTATTTTCTTTTATGAAAGTATTGTAAAGAGATTGTAGAAAAACTGGAACATTATCATTAATATCTGAAATATTGAGGATGATTGTAGTCTGAGTGTGCAATGGTGGAGAACCCAAATCAGCAGCAAAAAGTTTAATAATATATTGAGGGACTTTCTCCCTGTCCAAAAATCCATTTGTGACCAATGAATAGTGATTTTTGAAGGGCTTAAACTCAAATGGAAGGTTTTTTGATAATTCCAATTGTACCTCTCCATTCTTACCAGAATCTCTGTCTCTTACACTAAGGAAACCAACAGCAGTTCCTAAAGCTGCATTTTCAGGTACTTCATTTATCATGGAGGTAAAAATTATTTCTGGGGGATTATCATTTGCATCTTCTACTTCAACTTGAATGAGGCAGCGTCCCTCCAATGCAGGCGTTCCTTTGTCCTTTGCCCTTATTGATAATTCATAAAAATGTGATTCTTCAAAATCTACAACTCCCTTAATATAAATATCCCCTATTTGTGGATTTAATTCAAATAACTCCTTTGCAGAATCAGAGGTATGTTGATCAAAAGAATATTCAATTTCACCATTGGGTCCCTCGTCCAAATCTGTAGCATTAAGTGTTATGATTACAGTTTTTAAAGAGGGATTCTCCAGTAAATTGATTTTGTAATTCGGCCGTTCAAACACTGGTGCATTGTCATTAATATCTAAAACGATTACAGTTATTTGGCAGGATCCTGATCTGGGTGGTTCACCACCATCAACAGCAGTGAGGATAAGCTTATGTTGTTTTATTTCCTCTCTATCAAGAGCCTTTTCCAGCACCAACTCAGGAATGAGTGTTCCATCTTTACGATTCTTCACAGACAATGAAAAATATGGGTTTGGATTTAGGCTATACTGACTAATGCCATTAATGCCTACATCTATATCTTGCGCAATCTCTAAAGGGAATCGAACACCAGGGCTTGTCACTAACTCTGTAATTTTTATAATGTGACTAACCGTTGAGAAAGTGGGGGAATTATCATTTATGTCCAAAATCTCAATTTCCAGTCTGAAAAGCTCCAAAGGATTTTCAGCAACTACCTCTATATGCAATAAACAGCTTAAGCTGGATCCACACAGGCTTTCTCTGTCAATCCTTTGTTTCACAGTCAGAGCTCCGCTTCCCTGGTCCACAGCAAAATGTCTCCTGCTTCCCTCAGATCCCAAATGCAATCTTCGTTCAGAGATATCTGCAAGATGTAATCCCAGATCCTGAGCTACATTCCCCACAACTGTCCCTGGCTCTGACTCCTCAACAATAGAATAGCGAAGCTGCCCAGAAACCCAGCCCCAGCTACAAAGGAAAAAGGAATATACTACTTGCCATTTCCAAGCCTTTGAAGAGCTCCGGAAGTCCATATCTTAAATCCTTTCTTTGAGATATTATGAAATATAGGTCCTTTTATAATCCCATGAGTCTGTAGTGTAGATTTAAATCCTTTAAACAGGTAAAAAATCCATCCAATATGTCGAAAACATCCCCTGGATTTTCATCGGAACAGCGTCTGTGCTTTGTGTGTTAGTGGAAAAGATGGGAGGGTGATTCACTGAGCCAGTGGGAGGAGAGTGGAGAGCTGACATGAGCAGATCTACTTCTTTAGCTAAAGAAATGATTGGATGACAGGTCCGCCCTCTTCTGGCCAATGATGTTAACTTCATTTATCCAGTTTGAAAACCAATATTGCAAATTGAACAGTAGTTGAATTAAAAAAAAAAAACTTTGGGCACTGAGAGGTAAAGAAAAAAATCAAGATATCTAAGATATTGCAAGCAGGGCATGTATAACTTGTTTTAGAACTCACAATTTTAACCGTTTCATAGATTTTATTGGAACAATAATAATTAGTTTTACTAATATGCTCTATTCATTTCCTTTATTGTTTGCAAATTAATATAGAACATACAGTACACAAATCCCTCTCTGCTCAGAAGCTAAATGCAACTATACATCATACAGAGCTCCTGTAGCCTAAATTTCCCCACATAATATCAGCAATTTCATATGAGACCCATGTGTACTGTATGTATTAGGTGCATTTGTAAAAATGTGATATTTAAAAAAATGTACAACTGACCTGTTGATATAAATATTTTATAAAATGAATTTGTTTAAAATCTGGTAAAACTATACATTTTGTAACACAAATGAAAGAGAATTAACTTTTAGGTAAACATACTGTACGACAGTTAATAAACAACACTAAAAATTACTCAGTCACTGAGTATGTTATTGTATCTATAATACTTCATCTTTTACTTCATACAGTATATGTACTTTTACAGATATATTTCCTTCACATGAGCAAAATACATGTATGCCGTTCTACATTAAAGATGCAGCCCCTTCTATAGCCAAAATAAACAAACAGCAGTGACTGTGGTTTAATATTAGTGGTTTATGCCTTTTTAAATACATTTACCAATTATTAATTTTTATAAACAATATAGCTAAGGATTGTGTGTTGATTGCATCATTTTAAATTCTTACTCAACTTGTCCATAAGTGAGATAAGCTCAAGTGATTCTAACCTCAAAAAGGTGAACTATTCCTGCACATGTATATCTCATTTTTGAATACTAAGTTTTCTTTACAAATTCTGTGCCATAATGCCCCAATAGGCACTATCGCAAAAGGGTGGATAATTTTACTGGTGTTTTGTCTGTGGTTCTAAAAGAATTGTGTTTTGGCTTTGCCCGTACTCAATTTGTTAAAGAATTTTTTATTATTATGGAACAAAGTTAAAAATAACAGAAAATGTTTTTTTTCTACTTTTTCAAACTTTCAAATGTTTTGCAAATATTCACACGTTCACAATCGAAAAGGAACAGGGAAACACAAATCCGATTAGCCATTCTCGGGTTTTGGCTTCAATTTTGCTCAAATATGAAAATTAATTCTGAGGTTTGACTCTAACTTTCCAACAAACTTTGCATTTTGCGAAGTTTTGCTTTTGAACCTGTGAACCTGCCCATCCTTACTATCACTGTTTAAGAAATAAGCCCCATTGCCTCATGATGTACTGCTGCGGCCAGCTTTAATCTAACAACTGCCCGTAATTTTCCGGGGTTTTTTTCGGCTGGCGCCGAACTTGGCCGCGCGCCAGCCGCATCTTCCCTTCCTCCCTTCCTCCGGTCCGCGACCCCTGGCTGCTCCGCCTCTGCTTCCCCTGATCCCCCACACATACAGCGTGATCCCCAGTACCCAACGTGTCACGGATGCCTTCGGGATGCCGGCGGAACCGTGGCACGCGTGACCGGCTCACCAACAGAGGCACCAGTGACGCGCGGCCGCGCGGCACGCATCAGGAAAAAATCGCGCCTGCACGCGGTTTTAAATTACTCGCTGTGGCGGCCGCTTTAGACTCAGGGCGGCCGCCACTGTAACTATTACTCACTGTGATTGCAAAGCTAATGTATAGCCAGCAACAAATCTCACATATCAAAAGAAGAGGGTTACAAGTGCACAGATCTGGAACACAGAGTAAATGGCTAATACTGCAGGTGACTAGTATCCTGGGATAGAATTACAGTTAGAATTGCTGTCCCCATGATCCCACCTCAGTCCCTGTTGCACAGGAGGAAAAATACAATACTTTATTTGGAGTGGTATCCTTCCCAATTTGTTTAACTTATGATTACTGCTCATTGGGATTGGATAAACAGTGTAATCTGCCAATACCACAAAGATTAAAACTGGGGTTTTTTTTTTTTGCACTAGTTTAGAAATAGTTCAAGTGTGAACAGAGACGGTTCTGCTTAAGTGGGAAACCAACCCCAGCTACGTGGCTATGACCAACAGTAAGTACAAAGTAGAAGAGTTTAGGTAGAGGGTGATTAAATCCTTCTGTATTGATACAGTACATGGTCTCAATGAACTCTAACTAAAGACTGGGATGACCAGTTGAATAACTAGCAAAAAAGAAGCAGAGGAAAAGAGTAAAATACACAACTTCCCTGGTCTCCCGTGATAACCCACAAATCATGCTTGTTCTGTGTAGTAGACAGTCTTTTCCATAGGCAGTGTAATTCCTATGTAACATACAGTACTGCCCCTCCAACAAGTTCCACAACCAAGTTCCACAACCAAGTCCTACAACCAAGTTATAAAAGCCAAGTTCTATAACCAAGTTGTAGGGACCAAGTTGTGAGAGCAAATGTTAGAGCCCAAGTTCTGGGATTGTATTACAATGTAATGTGTGTAATGTATTTCTATGGAGGCAGATCTGGAATTTCGGTTAGCCGATTGCCTCTATAGAAATGAAGAAGGCAAGAGGCTGGTAGCGACTAGGTGTCGGGCCATTTGCTAGGTTGGGAAGGGCGGTGATCAGGTCTGGTGATGGGCTCTCTGCAGTTCAGATTCTGTGGTGCCTACCCAGTAGACAGTAATGGGCTGGACAGGAAAAGCCGTTGCCGAGACCGAGATTATAGACGTGATTTCCATTGGCCAGTTCATATTTCCCACTTGCCAGCATCCTCATCATCATGAGGAGGTCCTGAGAACCTAAGCACGCTCCCTCCTCTGATTGATGCAGCAGGACGAGCCTCAGGGTTTTGATTGGCAGCTAGCGTAGAAACTGTGCTCTGATTGGTCACAGCTCCTTGCTCCATGTTAAGGATAGCCACCAAGGGCTATGTAAGGAGACGGCCTGATCAGATTATCAGACATCTCCATGCTTGCTCTGGTGAAGCATGTGGCATGCTTTTCAAAAGTACTTTGCTCCGAATAACAAAGCACTTGGCATTGAGGTGCCGGAGAAGCCCGACCAGGCTGAGGACAAGCGCTGGAGGCGTGGAGCAACTTGGGACTTGGTCCGGTGAGGCTGTGGCGGGCTTTTCAAAAGTGCTTTGATTGGAATAGCAAAGCACTCAGCAGTGCGGTGCCGGGAGAAGCCCGGCCAGGCTGAGGACATGTTCTCAGGACAGGGCCAAGTTCTTAGTGGAGAACGAAGCCCCGGAGACCAGCGGAAAAGCCAGGTAGCTATAACGAATATAGTACCATGGTGTTCCTGGACGTGGAGCAGACAGGGCAAGCCTACCTAGAGCAGGCACCCTGCACCTAGTCGAGGCTAGTGTCTCCCCCCAGAACCCCAGTTGGTATATATTCCTTGTTTTTGTGCAATTCTGTTATGTCTGCGGGCTTGCCCGAATAACCTGTATTTATTTAATAACTGTGTCCTGCCTGGTGAAAGTGATCCCTGAAGGCAAAGTTGTTAAAAGTTCCTGGTCTCCTGTGACAATCTTCAATTGGGAACGGTGGGTGGGAGGGACTGCTATTCTGTATGTGATGTTGCTTGCACTTACACTGTGGGTCAAAGACAAGTGCGCTTTGATGAGTTGCATTCTGGTTTAGTTTTCTGCATTTGATTGTATGAAAAGGTAATGAAGCTGTCAGTTTTTGTTTTGCATTTGATACAGATCATTAACCAGTCTATGCAGATCTGTTTGAGATTTAAAAAAGTTAAAATGACTGACATATGTGCTACAGTATATATCATCATCATGCGTGATTAACACCTTACTGCCACTCCCTAAATCAAGCATTGTTGTAATACCACTCATAGGAGGTTATTCATTAAACTGCGATTGTGCCGATAGGCTTGCTAGGTGGCCTCTACAAAAATACTAGCCACAATGGTGAAAGGTGTGACGTGCTCAACACATGCTCGACACACACCTCTCTCTGCTCTATGCTGTTTTCTCCTCTCCCTGGCCCCACCCCGAGGCTTTTGATACCTCCTCCTAATTGGCTGCATTACCCAGCAGCAGCCAATCAGGATAGAGGAAGCTGCAAAGACCCCTAGCAGCAGCCCTGCTCGGGGAAATTCCATGGACCCCTAAACTGGTCAGGTCACATGTCCAGAGAGGTAATACCGGACACATACATGTCGAGTATTACCTCTAATTTTTCACTGGACCGAGTGACCAAATACAGGACAGTCCGGTTCGATATTGGACACCTGGTAACCCTATGTGCCGATCATGCCACTCTCAAACAGAAATCCATGGAAATCAGTAGAAATGTCACTGCGATAGTGCCCAGATTAACACTATTTCAGTTTAATGAATAATTCCCATAAAATACATCAAACAGCAAAGATGCTTTTTTTACTTCATACAGTACATATACCTTTGTGTGCGTCAATTTTTTTTAACTTAAATTCTATCAGGGAAGAAACAGCTCACCATTTATTTATGGAAATGTGATATTTGTGGCAATGAGATTATTCGCTTCATAGATCTGATGCATTTCTCCCCCTATGTAAAAGGTTAATACAGTACACCTATAGAATTAAAATTAGCTAGACAATAAATAACAGGTGGTTTTGTAGCTGATAAGATACCAATAAAAAGCAGAAGTTAAATGAGATTATCATAATAAAACAAGGAGATTTGATCAAAAAAGCATCCTATATACCTGTATATACAGTACCATAGTATGCAATATTATTCTATAACATGAACACATGTCAGGGTAAAAGTAAATTCCAATGTTTTGGAAGATAATCATTAGCCTGAAGTGCTAGTCATCCACATTATTGATATTCTTAGCAATAATACTACTAATACAGCATGCTAATAAAAGTGACGCAAATTATCTACTTAGGAGGAACGCAGACTACATCTGTTTTATAATTCTAATAAATTCTAAATAAAACATAGTAGTTGAAATGTCTATTAAATAGCAACTTTTTTTGACAGTGTCATAATCATAATATGTGATAAAATTCAATGCAAAATGATGATATATTAGATTAATTCATTCATTCAGATACCCCATACTGTGTTTTACCTAAATATATATTAAAAAGTAAACAATAAAGAAATTATAAACCTGTCTCACCTGGTTGGGCTCATTGAGCCAGCTCATATCAGAGGAGGTCCCAGTTTCATTGACCATATTTTTCAACTGAGGAAAATTAAGAGGTTTCATAAAATCATGTGGTTCTGTAGATGGTGGGAAACAGGCTTGGTAACATTGCCCTTGAGTTTCTGGTGGACCCATTCTCACTTCCATATATTTTAAGGTCCCATCCGTGTTCAAGTAAAGTGTTGGCTGATATTGTCCTGCATAGTGCTTGGAATGTGGTCTGTTTATGAAACAACAGCCACTACTGCTGTCATCATCTTCCTTTTTAAAGCATTTCACAAGCAAAATGATGAATGTGACAAGTGAAACTAGACTAATTGCCACCAGTGAAATAATTAGATACAAAGTCAAGTCTGATGTTGGTTTTGAATTTGAAAGAAAATCCTGAGATTTAGGGCTTTCTTGTACAAAATTGTCCACTATATTTACAAGTAAGGTGATTGTAGTTGACAAAGACGGTTCCCCGTGGTCACTGATTAAAATAACAAGTCGTTGCTCAGTATTATCTGTCTCTTGTAAAACTCGAATAGTTCTTATTTCTCCTGTGTATGCAGACACTTGGAACAAAGTGTAATCAGTAGCTTCCATAAGAGTAAAGAGTAGCCAGGCATTGTGACCAGAGTCTGAATCTACTGCAGATACTTTTGTGACCAAATAACCAATAGATGCAGACTTTGGAATTTTCTCCTGGGAAATATGCTCTTTGGATGGTTCTGGATACAATATAGTGGGGATGTTATCATTTGTATCCAAAACAAATATAATGATCGAAACATTGGAAACTAATTTTGGAATTCCGGAATCTTCTACTCTTATGGTAATTTGAATAACTTGAAGATGCTCATAGTCAAAAGAACGCTGGGCATATAAATTACCATTGTTGGTGTTAATGTAAACAAAGGAAGAGACAGAAGAACCATCTATCTGGCTTTCAATTATAGAGTAAATCAATTCTGAGTTAACCCCCTTATCTGGATCAAAAGCCGACACAGTACATAAGAAACTACCAGGTTCATTATTTTCTTTTATGAAGGCATTGTAAAGAGATTGGAGAAAAACTGGAACATTATCATTAATGTCGGAAACATTGATGATGATTGTAGTCTGAGTGTGCAATGGTGGAGAACCCAAATCAGCAGCAAAAAGTTGAATAATATACTGAGGGATTTTCTCCCTGTCCAAAAATCCATTTGTGACCAATGAATAGTGATTTTTGAAGGGCTTAAATTCAAATGGAAGGTTTTTCGATAATTCCAAATGTACGTCTCCATTCTTACCAGAATCTCTGTCTCTTACACTAAGGAAAGCAACAGCAGTTCCTAAAGCTGCATTTTCAGGTACTTCATCTATCATGGAGGTAAAAATAATTTCTGGGGCATTATCATTTGCATCTTCTACTTCAACTTGAATGAGACAGTGTCCTTCCAATGCAGGCACTCCTTTGTCCTTTGCCCTGATTGATAATTCATAAAAATGTGATTCTTCAAAATCCACAGCTCCTTTAATATAAATATCCCCTGTTTTCTGATTTAAATCAAATAACTCCTTTGCAGAATCTGAGGTATGTTGATCAAAAGAATACTCAATTTCACTGTTGGGTCCCTCGTCCAAATCTGTAGCATTAAGTGTTATGATGACAGTTTTTAAAGGAAGGTTTTCCAATAAATTAATTTTATAACTCGACCGTTCAAACACTGGTGCATTGTCATTAATATCTAAAACTATTATAGTTATTTGGCAAGATCCTGATCTGGGTGGTTCACCACCATCAAGAGCAGTGAGGATAAGGTTATGTTGTTTTCTTTCCTCTCTATCAAGAGCCTTTTCTAGCACCAATTTAGGAATGAGTGTTCCATCTTTGCGATTCTTCACAGACAGCGAAAAGTATGGATTTGGATTTAATCTATACTGGCTAATACCATTGATACCCACATCAGGATCCTGTGCAATATCTAAAGGGAATTGAACACCAGGACTTGTCACTAACTCTGTAATTTTTATAATGTGACTAACAGTGGAGAAAGTGGGGGAATTATCATTTATGTCCAAAATCTCAATTTCCAGACTGAAAAGCTCCAAAGGATTTTCAGCAACTACCTCTATATGTAATAAACAGCTTGAGCTGGATCCACACAGGCTTTCTCTGTCAATCCTTTGTCTCACAGTCAGAGCTCCGCTTCCCTGGTCCACAACAAAATGTCTCCTGCTTCCCTCAGATCCCAAATGCAGTCTTCTTTCAGAGATATCTGCAAGGTTTAATCCCAGATCCTGAGCTACATTCCCCACAAATGTCCCTGGCTCTGACTCCTCAGTAATAGAATAGCGAAGCTGCCCAGAAACCCAGCCCCAGCTACAAAGGAAAAAGGAATATACTACTTGCCGTTTCCAAGCCTTTGAGGAGCTCCGGAAGTCCATATCTTAAATCCTTCCTTTGTGATATTATGAAATATAGGTCCTTTTATAATCCCATGAGTCTGTAGTTTTGATTGAAATCCTTTAAAGAGGTAAAAATCTCATCCAATACGTTGAAATCATCCCCTGGATTTTCATCGGAACAGCGTCTGTGCTTTGTGTGTTAGTGGAAAAGATGGGAGGGTGATTCACTGAGCCAGGGGGAGGAGAGTGGAGAGATGACATGAGCAGATCTACTTCTTTAGCTAAAGAAATGATTGGATGACAGGTCCGCCCTCTCCTGGCCAATGATGTTAACTTCATTTATGCACTCAAAGTTAGAAAACCAAAAAACAGATTGAACATTAGCTGCATTTAAAAATAAAAATAAGACTTTGGGGGCCGAGAGATAGGGGGGAAAAAAATCAAGATTTCTAAAATATTGCAAGCAGAATATGTCTTACTTGCATTAGAACTTTTGCTATTATAATGTACTGTACAATATGAATGTGGTACCTACATGGCTCATTTGATCCGTTTCATAGATTTTAGTGGTTCATTTAAGGGGGGAGAGAGAGATAAAGGAGCCCACCTGAGACACCTGGGGGATATCCTGAAAGCATATGCAAAGTATATTTAGATAGCATATCTATTAACATACCTCCCAGGTATCTCAGGTGTGCTCCTTTATGTGCACAGGTGTCTCTCCACAAAATCTGTATGGCAACCTGAAGGGCCTTTAGTGCATATGCAATATTAGGGTGACTGCTGCTTTCGCATAACATTAGCAATAATGGCTAGGGAAAAAAATAGTAATACATTATTTAGTAGCCTGGGATAATGTACAGGTTACGCATTATGATTAACCTAACGTTAATGTTGGGTTAAATAGGCTAACGAAGCTTAATGCATGTGACCCTTAGGCTGCGCTTATAGTGCCCGCGACGGCAACGCGACATCGCTCCAAATCAAATACATTGACTCCGTCGCAAGCGCTTACAGTAAGCGACAGCGCAGCAAAATATTTGAAGCCGGATCTTTTTGATTTTTTAGAGACAGTTGCCACATGTGACTGTCTCTAAACCAATCAGAGACCGCGGCCCGCCCCCTTTCGTGACGTCGCTGGCGACAGTCGCGGAAAACCTAATTATAACTTTCGCGGGTGGCGACGGGTGACGTCATTGGTCTCCGTCGCCAGCACTATAAGCGCGACCTTAGTGAGAAAACTGTTGTATAAGTATCTGACATCCAGCTCTCACCTGCCAGTCCAAAAACCTGGATAAGGTGATGACTGTCAATAAATGACTTAAATTAACAAGTAGAAAAACTATTATGGAACAGGTAGGATAAGGAGAACAATGCAAGAACTTGCAGAGCAGTGTGTATATAGTGTAGTCATTTTGAGTTCACAAAAAAGCCCTAGGCAGCTACTCATTGAGCTGCAAATGTGCCGATCAGGACACTATCGCCGGACAGCCTTATGGGGCTCCCCAAGGGCTGCTCCCCTTTGCGCAGGACCAGCGTGCTAAGGGTAATATTTTGCTTGTACTTTATGGAACGTCAACCCCACCCACTGGAATGTTAATGACCCAAGAGGACACAAAGAACTTTGTGTTCACAGCTGCATTGAATCTCAAACACCCTAGTGTACATCTTGTTGCCCCATTGGTGTTGGCCATTTGTTGCCATTCGCTGATGTTCGGTGATGTGAAAGCTGCTCTATTTCAATCTGAAACTCACAAGACCTTTATCCCCTGTACCCAATCTTCCAACTCTATCTGTCCATGAAATGTCTGTGAATTGACCGTATAACCCTTTTCTTTTAATGTAACCATGTATTGTTATAACTCTGTGCCCAGGACATACTTGAAAACGAGAGGTAACTCTCAATTGATTACTTCTTGGTAAAACCTTTTTATAAATAAAAATATTTAAAAAAATATACAGTATACAGCCACTCCCCTCCCCCCCCCCAAATTGTCACAAACATTTAAACCCCACCCAATGTGTTGGGGTCTCTAAAAGACCAAGACCGGTACAGTTGGTTAAATATCTGTAATATATCAATATAAGAACAATAATTAGATCCAATTGCACAAATACTAAGATCATACTATACTTAATGACAGCTAATAAAGAGGTGCATCAAGGAGCATTAAAAGTAATGTATAATGTTCCATTCCTTATTCAAACCTATAGATCTACTCCTTAAATGTAATATCTAGTAAACTCCACGTTTGCAAAGCAATTGAAAAGAATCAACTCCCCTTGTCTCCAATGTAACCTTTTTTTATAACTCGAAGTGAAAAAAATGATAAGTCTGCATCATGGTATATAGTTTTGAGACTAGAGATTTTGCAAAGTTTGGATATCAAAACTGTGATCCTGCCCATCCTACTGCATCTTTCACAGTTTAAGGAATGGCCCCCATAGCGTCATGCTGTACTTATTAACAATGTTATTGTAATGCCCATTTATAGGTTCAAGCAAAAAAAAAAAATAGGGATCAGGACAGGGCAAATTGGGATGCCCCTAGATGGTGGGGACTAAGGAAAGATATCACAAAACTGTCTGGGTGCTGCAGGCAAAAACCTAGACAAGGAAACAGCACAGTAAGTATGGGGGGGGGGGAAGGTGAGCACACCAACAGAAGATGCAAAAAGATCATTTATTGACTGTGATAGTCAAATGCATCGCTTCGGTGCTACTGTTGGTGCTTAGCACTGAAACGTTGGATGTGTTTGATTATCACAGTCAATAAATGATCATTTTGCAGTAACCTTTTATTTGCATCTTCTGTTGGTGTGCAAAGCCCATTTATAGCCAGCAACAAATCTCACTTATCAAAAAGGATCATTCCAAGCACACAGGTCTGGAACATAGAGGAAATGGATAATACAGTAGGCCACTAGTATCCTGGGATGGAATTACAGTTAGAATTACTGTTCCCAATTTCACCTTGGATTCTCCTGATATATTTTTTATAAATAATGGTACTGATCATTGTTTTTTGAAACACAGAGTAATGTGCCAATGCCACAAAGCTTCGGACTGATCTTTTTTTAACGTGTTTAGGAAGAGTTCCAGTGTAAACAGAGATGTTTCTGCTTAAAACAAACCCAGCTACCTGGCCATGGCCAACAGTAGTACAAAGTAAATGAAAGGTGGGAGAGGTGATTCAATCCATCTGTATTGATACAGTACATGAACCAATTGCTTCCTACGAGAGAGTAGGGTGGTGATGACCAGTTGAATAGCTAGCAAAAAAGAAACTGGAGAAAAAGGGAAAAATACACAATTTCAATGTTTGCCAAATAGAAGTTGAGTGTGTCTTTTTCTTTACAGGATTAATTCATTGTCTGTAAAAAACAACAACACTGTTATTTCTGACAAAAATATATCTGTGGTGAAAATGAAAGTCCAAGTGGTATCATTAATGCCAGAATGGTTGTACAGAGTTAAAACAAGTAAGAAAAACTCTTACATGGTGTGCATAGTATAAAAGCGTGTAACACAATCAGTGTAAAAAATGCTCTGTGTCACAATAATCCACTGCCACTGCTCCCTCGTGTGTTGTTGGAACTGGTGCTGGGTCCCCAGTTGTGTCGGTCGTTCTCCTAGGATTCCTGGTGTCTCTCCAGGCATCTCCCCTGTGCCACTCCTGCTGGCCTTGATGGTATCTGGCTGCACCGGCATCTCTTTGGGCCCCGATACTTCACTTCCGGAAACGGCAACATCACATCCGGTTGCAGACTTGTTTCTGGATAATGTGTCTTACTGCTGCTACGAGTGTCTGAGAGGCTCACACTCTATGCGTTTCATTTCTACAAGCTTCGTCAGGAGCTTACACACGAGGGAGTGGTGAGATTATCGTGACGGCGAGCATTTCTTACAATGATTGTGTTACACGCTTTTATACAATGCACACAATGTAAGTGCATTTCTTACTTGTTTTTAAAAAAAATCATTCGATCTGCGCAATGGTCCCTGTTATTTTTTTTTTACTGAGGTACCAACTTCCTGATACCCCAGAGAAAAAACTGCCACGTTTGTTATATGCCCTAAATATACTACTACACTGTGAGTAGGAATTACACAGGAGCCATGATACAAATATCTAGTCACTTATTAGAAAACATCTGCACTAGCTGTGTTTTCCTTTTTTCTTTTTTGCATTTCTCCCATGCTTTCCCTTGTCCATTAAACAGCAATATTTTGATATGTCTGTGATAAAATTCAATGCAAAAGGAAGATGAATTATATGAATAAACTCATTTAGATACCACATGCTGTGTTTTACCTAATTATTAAGACATTAAACAATAAAGAAATTATAATAATACCGTCTCACCTGGTTGGGCTCATTCAGCCAGCTCATATCAGAGGACTGCTCTGTTTCATTAACCATATTTTTCATCTGAGGAAAATTAAGCGGTTTCATGAAATCATGTGTTTCTGTAGCTGGTGGGAAACAGGTTTGATAACATTGACCTTGAGTTTCTGGTGGACACATCCTCACTTCCATGTATTTTAAGGTCCCATCCGTGTTCAAGTAAAGTGTTGGCTGATATTGTTCTGCATAGTGCTTAGAATGTGGTCTGTTTATGAAACAACAGCCACTACTGCTGTCATCATCTTCCTTTTTAAAACATTTCACAAGCAAAATGATGAATGTGACAAGTGAAACTAGACTAATTGCCACCAGTGAAATAATTAGATACAAAGTCAAGTCTGATGATGGTTTTGAATTTGAAAGAAAATCATGAGATTTAGGGCTTTCTTGTACAAAATTGTCCACTATATTTACAAGTATGATGACTGTAGTTGACAAAGACGGATCCCCATGGTCATTGATTAAAATAACAAGTCGTTGCTCAGTATTATCTGTCTCTTGTAGTACTCGAATAGTTCTTATTTCTCCTGTGTATGCAGACACTTGGAACAAATGGGAATCGGTAGCTTCCTTAAGAGTAAAGACTAACCAGGCATTGTGACCAGAGTCCAAATCTACTGCAGATACTTTTGTGACCAAATAACCAGTAGACGCAGACTTTGGAATTTTCTCCTGGGCAATAAGATCTCTGGAATTTTCAGGATACAATATAGTGGGGATGTTATCATTTGTATCCAAAACAAATATAATGATTGAAACATTGGAAAATAATTTTGGCAATCCAGAATCTTCCACTATTACAGTAATTTGGATAACTTGAATATGCTCATAGTCAAAGGAACGCTGGGCATATATATCACCATTGTTAGGATTAATGTAAACAAAAGAAGTGACAGAAGAACCATCTATCTGGCTTTCAACTATAGAGTAAATCAATTCTGAGTTAACCCCCTTATCTGGATCAAAAGCCGAAACTGTACATAATAAACTACCGGGTTCATTATTTTCTTTTATGAAAGCATTATAAAGAGATTGGAGAAATACTGGAGAATTATCATTAATGTCTGAAACATTGAGGATGATTGTAGTCTGAGTGTGCAACGGCGGAGAACCCAAATCAGTGGCAATCAGTTCAATAATATATTGGGGGACTTTCTCTCTGTCCAAAAATCCATTCGTGACCAATGAATAGTGATTTTTGAAGGGCTTAAATTCAAATGGAAGGTTTTTTGATAATTGCAATTTTACGTCTCCATTTTTACCAGAATCTCTGTCTCTTACACTAAGGAAACCCACAACAGTTCCTAGAGCTGTATTTTCAGGTACTTCATTTATCATGGAGGTAAAAATAATTTCTGGGGGGTTATCATTTGCATCTTCTACTTCAACTTGAAGGAGACAGCGTCCCACCAATGCAGGCACTCCTTTGTCCTTTGCCCGGATTGATAATTCATAAAAATTTGATTCTTCAAAATCCACAACTCCAGTAATATAAATATCCCCTGTTTGTGGATTTATATTAAATAACTCCTTTGCAGAATCTGAAGTATGGTGATCAAAAGAGTATTCCATTTCACCGTTGGGTCCCTCATCCAGATCTGTAGCATTAAGTGTTATGATGACAGTTTTTAAAGAGGGATTTTCCAGTAAATGAATTTTGTTACTTGACCGTTCAAACACTGGTGCATTGTCATTGATATCTAAAACTATTATAGTTATTTGACAGGATCCTGATCTGGGTGGTTCACCTGCATCAATAGCAGTGAGGATAAGGTTATGTTGTTCTTTTTCTTCTCTATCAAGAGCCTTTTCTAGCACCAATTCAGGAATGAATGTTCCATCCTTACGATTCTTCACAGACAATGAAAAATATGGGTTTGGATTTAGACTATACTGGCTAATACCATTGATACCCACATCCAAGTCTATTGCAATCTCTAAAGGGAATCGAACTCCAGGGCTTTCCAATAATTCTGTAATTTTTATAATGTGATCAGCAGTTGAGAAAGTGGGGGAATTATCATTTATGTCCAAAATCTCAATTTCCATACTGAAAAGCTCCATGGGGTTTTCAGCAACTACCTCTATATGCAATAAACAGCTTGAGCTGGATCCACACAGGCTTTCTCTGTCAATCTTTTGTTTCACAGTCAGAGCTCCGCTTCCCTGGTTCACAGCAAAATGTCTCCTGCTTCCCTCAGATCCCAAATGCAATCTTCGTTCAGAGATATCTGCAAGGTTTAATCTCAGATCCTGAGCTACATTCCCCACAACTGTCCCTGGTTCTGACTCTTCAACAATAGAATAGTGAAGCTGCCCAGAGACCCAGCCCCAGCTACAAAGGAAAAAGGAATATGCTACTTGCCGTTTCCAAGCCTTTGAAGAGCTCCGGAAGTCCATATCTTAAATCTTTCCTTTATGATATTATGAAATGTAGATCCTTTTATAACCCCATGAGTCTGTAGTGATGCTTTAAATCATTTAAACAGGTAAAAATATTTTCCAATGCGTTGAAAACATCCACAGAATTTTCATCGGAACAGCGTCTGTGCTTTGTGTGTTCGTGGAAAAGAATGGAGGGTGATTCACTGAGCCAGGGGGAGGAGAGTGGAGAGATGACATGAACAGATCTACTTATTTAGCTAAAGAAATGATTGGATGACTGGTCCGCCCTCTCCTGGCCAATGATGTTAACTTCAGGTATTCACTTAAAGCTAGAAAACCAATATGTCACATTGAACATTAGCTGTAATTAAAAAAAAGTTTTTACTTTGGGCACTGAGAGATAATGAAAAAAATTTATATTTGTAAAATATTGCAAGCAGAGCATGTATAACTTGTTTTAGGACTACATTTCCCTAAATAATATCAGCCATTTAATATCAGATTCTTGTGTTTGTATTAGGTGCATTGGTCGATAAGTGACATATGGTTCCCCATATTAAAAAAAGGCACTGCTGACCTGAAGGGATTGATATGATATAAAATATATTTATTTTAGATCTGATAATTATTTAACACAAATGTGAAAATGTATATGTCCATCAAGTTTAACCTATGCTGGATCAACATCCTGCCCATGTTTTCTTATTTACTTGTTAACATATGATAGGTTATAAATAATACAACAAATTACTCAGTCACCAGGCATACTGTTATAATTTTTATAATACAGTATATACTTTTAACTAAAGTGTATACTTTTACACCAAAAATTTAATCTTTTGGGGCCTATCACCTGCGCTCGACCCTCATGCTTCAACATACTGTATCACATTGAACATTAGCTGTGATTAAAACAACCGAAATAAAACTTTGGGCACTGAAAGATAAGGAAAACATTTAAGATTTTTTTAAATATTGTAAGCAGCTTATGTATAATATGCATTAGAACTCATTAGTTAAGAATGTACTGTACAATGTGAAGTTGTTACCCAAGTGGCTCATTTGGTCCCTTTTTTATTTAGCTCTTTCATGAATTTATTGGAAAAAAACATTACATTTTACTTATAATATGCTCAATGATTTTACTTTTTTGTATACAAGTATAAAGCTCCTAAAACATACATTTCCTTAAATAATATCAGCCATTTAATATCAGATTTGTGTGTATGTATTAGGTGCATTGGTCAAATGTGACAAATGGATACCCATATTAAAAAAAGGCACTCCTGACCTGAAGAGATAGATATGATCTAAAATATATTTGTTTTAGATCTGATAATATTTACAGTAACACAAATTGAAAAATGTGTATGTCCATCATGTTCAACCTATGCTAAATTTAGACAGCAGATACTTATCCTATATTTGTATTTACAATATTTTGATCCAGAGGAAGTCAAACAGAAAACCCCAGTGAATCATCACCCAATGGTGTCTCATAAGAGGAGAAATAAAAATAAATTCCTTCCTGATTCCAATAATTGGCAATCAGATTACTCCCTGGATCAACATCCTTACCATGTTTTCTTATTTGGTATATCCCTGTATACCTTTCCTTTCTAATATATTACTTTTTAACATATGATAGGTTATAAAAAATACAAACAATTACCCAGTCACCAGGCATACTGTTATTATTTTCATAATACAGCATATTTATTTACCTAATGTATATACTTTTACATCAAAAAGGTAATCTTTCGGAGTCTATCACTCGTGCTCCCTGACAAAGCGGGCAAGACGGGCAGGCGGTGCGCCTGCCACATGGGTTGGTGAGATCCCGTCTGAGTTGGGGTGCTCCGGCGCTCACCTTCATTGCACAACAAGGTTAAGAGCGGCCCTCCAATTCGCTCGCGACTTAGACTCTTCGGTCCATGTTTTAAGATGGCTCGGGTGACTCACCAACATTGACGCAAATCCCTGGCGCCCATGCGTGGGCCCTCCGGCCTTGGTGGCGTGATGTGAGTGCACTTGGGAGCAGTCCACCCCAGTTGACATGAACAAAAAGGAATGAATGCCATTGCACCATGAAGTTGCCGCCCTTCCTATAGCTAAAATAAACAAATGGCAGTGACATATTTAAGGTGTTTAATATCTGTGGTTTATGACTTTTTGTATAACATCAAAATTATTAATGCGTATAAACAATTTAACCAAGTATTTTTTAACCAATTACAGTTTTCTTCATTGAATAAAAAAAATTATCATTCTTTCTCCCCATGTCCATTACATGAGTTAATCTCAAGTGTTTCTTACCACAAAATGGTTCATTATTCTTGCACATGTATATGTCAGTTTTAAATACTAATTTTTCCGTACAAGTTAGAAACACCCATTCAATTAAATAGGAGTTTCCGTGCCATAGTGATTGGCACGGTCACATAAGGGGGAACTCTCACTGGTCTGGAACTTCATTGGTTTCAGTTTTAGATTTTTTGTAAAGTTCCAGAAAAAAGCATAAAATAGAATATGTTTACCCGAATTTTCGAACTTTAAATTTGGAGAGGAAAAAGAGAGCCCAGTTTACTGGGGGTAAAAAACCCTAGGAAAAAAAATTAAAAGAAACACAAACAGATTAATTTGAGGAGCCATTCTTGGGTTTTAGGGTGGAATTTTGCTCGAATACGAAAATTCATTCCGAAGTTGGACTTGAACATCAAAACAAACTTCAGATATTGGGATTTGTTCAGATTTCAAACCTGTGAACCTATCAATCCTTAGGCTAAGGCCCCAGTGCGCATGCCAAGCACGCGACAGGTTGCCTGGCGGCGCCCGTTCCCTCCATTCGAGCGATCTGAAGTACTTCAGATCACTCGCGATGGGGAGGCATAGGGGGGGGGGGGGGCATGCCGGGTGCCCTCATTGGCTGAACCGCAGCCATGGTCATCGCTCGGCCGCCACTCCAAAAGAGACAAAAATCCTGTCTTTTGGCAAAGGTGATGGCGCATCCCGCTTTCTGCAGGCGCACACAGGCAGTGACTGAGCCCGGCCCCATAGAGGCCATATCTTGTTCGCACCGCATCTTGTTCACACCGCGCACGCCATAGCGCGTCCAGCCGCGAGCATTTGGGATGAGGCCTTACTACCACTGTTTAAGGGATAACCACAATAGCATCAATATGTACTGTACTCATTTAGCACTGTGATTGCAATGTCCATGTATAGCAAGCAACAAATCTCAGATACTGTATCTGAAGGGAAAGGGAAGTATAAAGTTCTGGAACACAAAGGTAATGTCTAATAGACCATTAGAATCCTGTGATGGAAGTACATTAAGAATTACTGTTCCTATAATCCCTTTTACAGGAGTAAAAATCGAGTACTTTATTGGGGTTAATTGAGTACTAGTTATCAAATTAGTAACATGAATGCCAATATATTTTTTGTTTCATATTATTGTCACTTAAGCACAGTACTGTACATATGAGGCTCCCAGCCTGGACATTTTAAAGCTTTAAAATTATATTAAAACATTTTGAGAAAATCTGGGACAAATGTTGAATAAAACTTTTTTAGGTTGTCATTTCCATTGCCATTCACTATTTTCCAACATGCTAATTAGTACTTTAATAAGGCAAAATTGACTTGTCAAATGAATGATATATAGTTGCTTGAGTGTATGTTGGTCTATTTGAACCTTAATGCATATAGTCCAATGAGGAAAAATGCTTGCAACATTTACACTGTGGGGCAAAGAAAGTGTGCTTTGCTGAATGACATTGCTGTTTAATAGTCTGCTTTTGGTTGTATCAAAACGTAATTAAGTCATTAGCCCGTCTTTTTTTGTTTTTTTGCATTTGATGCAGATCATTAGACAGACCGTCCTTTTGAGATTAAAAAAAGTAGACATTACTAGATACTGAATTTCATACATATTATCATATGTTTCTGTGAGTAACTCCTATACTGGCATTGAACTAAACTCCAGTTTAAATCAGTAGGATATTCCTTGCGATAGTGCCCAGATCGTCACTATCACGGTTGAATTAATTACTCCCATAGTATAAATGTAACAGCAAAAATGCTGTTTTTTTATTAATACTTATACATATGAGCATCAAATATTTTTTACGCACATTGAATCAGGAATGAAACAGCCCACCCTTTATCTAGGAAAATTCCATAAAGTGATTATCCATTTTAATAAAATCAGATGCAACCTTTCCCATATGTAAAAAGTTAATAATGTAAACATATAGAATAAAAATGAGATACATAATGAACAACAGGTGATTTAACAGCCCGAATTACACTGTAAAGCAACAAATTAAAAGCAGCACTTAAGTGAGATTATCATAATGTAAACAATCATATTAGGTCAATGACACATCCTACAGATGTACTGTAGCCAACATTACTGCAGATGCTCCAATGGGTGAAATAGCAAGATAACTTGATCGCCTTTTACCACGTGGTTGATTAAAAACAATGGCCGCTTCTCCTGCTGGCGCGTTGTGTATGTCCCGTTGCACTGCGCCACGGGTTGCAATAACATATACACTGTACTATAGTACAGGGGTTCTCAACTCCAGTCCTCAAGACCCCCAACAGGTCAGCTTCTCAGGATATCCCTGCTTCAGTAAAGGCTGCTCAATCAGTGGCTCAGTCTTTGACTGAGAGCCCATCCTATAGTATTCTAGGGCAAATTGTTTTATAATGGAAACACAAGTAAGGGTGAAAAGGAATCCCAATGTTTAGGAACAATATAATTAGCCTGAACTGCCAGATATCTACATTACTCAAATTCTAAGTAATAATAATATCAAATGATTAATACTGGTTTGCATATGACCCACTTCGGAGGAAGGCAGACTCAGTCTAATTCTTAATGAGATACAATTCTAACTGTTATTTAGAACATGTTTACAACAGACACTCAAACATTTGCCACTAGTTAGAGCCTGTTAAACAGTAACTTGCTTTAATAATATTCCTGTGGCAACATTTAGTGCAACAGAATGATAGATTAGAAAAATACATTTATGAAAAGACCACATGCTGTGTTCTATTTAATTATTTAAAAAAAGTAAACAATACAGAGATTATAACGCTGTCTCACCTGGTTGGGCTCATTCAACCAGCTCATATCAGAGGAGGTCTCAGTTTCATTGACCATATTTTGCAACTGAGGGAAATGTAGAGGTTTCGTGAAATCATGTGTTTCTGTAGCTGGGGGGAAACAGGCTTGGTAACATTGCCCTTGAGTTTCTGGTGGACCCATTCTCACTTCCATGTATTTTAAGGTCCCATCCGTGTTCAAGTAAAGTGTTGGCTGATATTGATCTGCATAGTGCTTGGAATGTGGTCTGTTTATGAAACAACAGCCACTACTGCTGTCATCACTTTCCTTTTTAAAACATTTCACAAGCAAAATGATGAATGTGACAAGTGAAACCAAACTGATGGCCACCAGAGAGATAATTAGATACAAAGTCAGGTCTGATGTGGGTTTGGAGTTTGAAAGAAAATCACGAGATTTAGGGCTTTCCTGTAGAACATTGTCCACTATATTTACAAGTATGGTGACTGTAGTTGACAAAGTAGGTTCCCCGTGGTCACTGATTGAAATAACAAGTCGTTGCACAGTATTATCTGTCTCTTGTAAACCTCGAATAGTTCTTATTTCTCCTGTGTATGCAGACACTTGAAACAAATGGGAATCTGTTGCTTCCTTAAGCGTAAAGACTAACCAGGCATTGTGACCAGAATCTAAATCTACTGCAGATACTTTTGTGACCAAATAACCAGTAGACGCAGACTTTGGAATTTTCTCCTGGGCAATAAGCTCTCTGGAAGGTTCTGGATACAATATAGTCGGGATATTATCATTTGTATCCAAAATAAATATAATGATTGAAACATTGGAAAATAATGTTGGATATCCGGAGTCTTCTACTCGTACAGTAATTTGAATAACTTGAATATGCTCATAGTCAAAAGAACGCTGGGCATATAAATTACCATTGTTAGGATTAATGTAAACAAAAGAAGAGACGGAGGAACCAACTATCTGGCTTTCAACTATAGAGTAAATCAGGTTTGCGTTAACTCCCTCATCTGAATCAAAAGCCGAAACTGTACATAAAAAACTACCAGGTTCATTATTTTCTTTTATGAAAGCATTGTAAAGATTTTGGACAAATTCTGGAGAATTATCATTAATGTCTGAAATATTGAGGATGATTGTAGTCTGAGTGTGCAATGGCGGAGAACCCAAATCAGTGGCAATCAGTTGAATAATATATTGGGGGACTTTCTCTCTGTCCAAAATACCATTTGATACCAATGAATAGTGATTTTTAAAGGGCTTAAATTCAAATGGAAGGTTTTTCGATAATTCTAATTGTACTTCTCCATTTTTACCAGAATCTCTGTCTCTTACACTAAGGAAACCAACAGCAGTTCCTAAAGCTGCATTTTCAGGTACTTCATTTATCATGGAGGTAAAAATAATTTCTGGGGGGTTATCATTTGCATCTTCTACTTCAACTTGAATGAGGCAGCGTCCCACCAATGCAGGCGTTCCTTTGTCCTTTGCCCTTATTGATAATTCATAAAAATTTGATTCTTCAAAATCCACAACTCCAGTAATATAAATTTCACCTGTTTCTGGCTTTAAATTAAATAACTTCTTTGCAGAATCTGAGGTATGGTGATCAAAAGAATATTCAATTTCACTGTTGGGTCCCTCATCCAGATCTGTAGCATTAAGTGTTATGATGACAGTTTTTAAAGAGGTATTTTCCAGTAAATTGATTTTGTAATTCGACCGCTCAAACACTGGTGCATTGTCATTGATATCTAAAACGATTACAGTTATTTGGCAGGATCCAGATCTGGGTGGTTCACCACCATCAATAGCAGTGAGGATAAGTTTATGTTGCTCTTTTTCTTCTCTATCAAGAGCCTTCTCTAGCACCAACTCAGGAATGAGTGTTCCATCTTTACGATTCTTCACAGACAATGAAAAATATGGGTTTGGATTTAGTCTATACTGGCTAATATCATTGATACCCACATCCAAGTCTATTGCAATCTCTAAAGGGAATCGAACACCAGGGCTTTCAAATATCTCTGTAATTTTTATATTGTGATCAGCAGTTGAGAAAGTGGGAGAATTATCATTTATGTCCAAAATCTTAATTTCCAGACTGAAAAGCTCCAAAGGATTTTCAGCAACTACCTCTATATGTAATAAACAGCTTGAGCTGGATTCGCACAGGCTTTCTCTGTCAATCCTTTGTTTCACAGTCAGAGCTCCGCTTCCCTGCTCCACAACAAAATGTCTCCTGCTTCCCTCAGATCCCAAATGCAATCTACGGTTAGAGATATCTGCAAGGTTTAATCCCAGATCCTGAGCTACATTCCCCACAACTGTCCCTGGCTCTGACTCCTCAACAGTAGAATAGTGAAGCTGCCCATAAACCCAGCCCCAGCTACAAAGGAAAAAGGAATATACTACTTGCCGTTTCCAAGCCTTTGAGAAGCTCCGGAAGTCCATATCTTAAATCCTTCCTTTGTGATATTATGAAATGTTTGTCCTTTTATAATCCCATGAGTCTGTAGTCTTGATTTAAACCCTTTAAACAGGTAAAAACCATATCAAATGCTGGGAAAACATCCACTGGATTTTCATCGGAACAGCGTCTATGCTTTGTGTGTTAGTGGAAAGATGGGAGGGTGATTCACTGAGTCAGGGGGAGGAGAGAGGAGAGATGACATGAGCAGATCTACTTCTTTAGCTAAAGAAATGATTGGATGACAGGTCCGCCCTCTCCTGGCCAATGATGTTAACTTCATGTATTCACTTAAAGCTAGAAAACCAATATGTGTCAAATTGAACATTAGCTGTAATTTAATTTTTTTTTTTTACTTTGGCCACTGAGAGATAATGAAAAAATATAAAATGTGTAAAATATTGCAAGCAGAGCATGTATAACTTGTTTTAGGACTACATTTCCCTAAATAATATCTGCCATTTTTATATCAGATTCTTGTGTTTGTATTACACTGGCGACACACTTTATTGAAGTGTGGCCAGTTCCGCAAGCCGGGAGATTTCCCGGCTTGCAAGTGGCATCCCCTCGGCGTGCCGCGCGTCACCGATGCGCGGTCACGCGTCATCGGGTGCCTGCGCCCCCTGCACGCGCGTCCAGGGCTCCCCGAGGGAGCCCTGGTGTCCCGCGATGTGGGGGACGGCGGCAGGGGGTTCCGGGGGACCCGGCGGACCCGGAGAGGAGAGGGGGAAGCCGCGATCGGCAGGCCTCTCCTCCGCTGCTTCGGCGCGCGCCCGGCACCCTCCGGCGCGCGCCAGGTAACTGCTGCAGCCGAGAACGGGCAAATGCTCGAATAAACTCGGCCGCAGCAGTAGGTGCATTGGTCGATAAGTGACATATGGTTCCCCATATTAAAAAAAGGCACTGCTGACCTGAAGGGATAGATATGATATAAAATATATTTGTTTTAGATCTGATAATTATTTAACACAAATGTGAAAATGTATATGTCCATCAAGTTCAACCTATGCTGGACATCCTGCCCATGTTTTCTTATTTGGTATATCCCTGTATACCTTTACTTGTTAACATATGATAGGTTATAAATAATACAAAAAATTACTCATTCACCAGGCATGCTGTTATTATTTTTATAATACAGTGTATACTTTTACCTAATGTATATACTTTTACACCAAAATGTAATCTTTCAGGGCCTATCACATGTGCTCGCCCCTCATACTTCATCTCCCCGACAGAGCAGGCATTATAGTCTGGCAGCGCGCCTGCCACCTGGGGCGATGAATCCCATCTGAATCAGGTCGCTCCGGCCCTCACCTTCATTGCACAACAGTGTTAAGTTTGGTCCTTCAATTCACTCGCGAGATAGACTCTTCGACAGCTCGGGTGGTTCACCAACATTGCCGCAGACCATGCGTGGGCCCTCGGCCTTGGTGGCGTAATGTGTCCACCCAAGCTGACAGGAACAAAAGACATGAATGCCATTGCACCATATAGATGCAGCCCTTCCTATAGCTAAAATAAACAAATGGCAGTGTCTTATTTAAGGTGTTTAATATATGTGGTTTATGCCTTTTTACATAACATCAACATTATTAATGCGTATAAAAAATGTAACCAAGTATTTTTAATTACACTTTTATTGATTGAATAAAAAAAACTAGAATTATTTCCCACCATGTCCATTATGTGAGTTAATCTCAAGTGTTTCTTACCTCAAATAGGTGAATTATCTTTGCAGATCTTTTTGACAGTTTTAAATACAAATTTTCCCATACAAGTTAATGACTTGTTGCTGGACTGCAAAAAATCACGTAGACAATAAAGCCCACATTTCCTAAGCAATGCTTTCCACAAGACCCCTTCTGGAGCTACTGTAGAAGACACATTACAGCCCATTGATTGAATGGGGGAAACTGTGTCTTTTGTGCTGCAATGTGTCTTTCGGAAGAATACCACTTAGTGACCATGGGGCTAGGTCTATATATTTAAATGGACTTAAAATGTATGGAAATTGGTACAGTATGAAATAAATTGAAAAGCCAAAGATGTTGGTCAGTTAGTGAGGAAATTGTTGTCTAAGTATCTGAGATCCAACTCTAACCCTGTCAGTTCATGGACCAATCAGGTAATGACTGTCCATGCATTTCTTAATTTTCCAAGTGAAATACAGTAACTGTTATGGAACATGTAGGATGTGATGAACAATGTATATACTTGCAGAGCAGTGCACATAAATTAAGTGTATTGATTTTGGGTTCACCAAAAAGTCCTATAAAGTTATTCATAAAATTGATAAAGTGTCAAACGTGACACTGTCAAATAGAAACGCCCATTCAATTAAATAGGAGTTTATGTGCCATAGTGATTGGCACTGTCACATAAGGGGGGAACTGTAACTGGTCTTTTTTTAAAAAAAAAATAGTCTCTTTTAATTTTTGCCAGAACCTCATTGGTTTTTATTTTAGATTTTTTTTAAAGCTACAGAAAAAAAGTTTAAAGTATAATATGTTTTTTTAAATGTTTGAACTTTTTTTTTTTTTTGCATAAGTTCACACGTTGTTTTATTTGCAAACCCAGAAGAGAGCCCAGTTTACTGGGGGAGGGGGGGGAACCGTTAGAAAACAAATGAATAGACATACAAAAATAATAGAATAATGGGAGGACAGGGGGGAGAGAGGGAGGGAAGGTGACTCTCGCATCAGCCTAATGTAATGGGAGGATAGGGGGGGAGAGAGGGAGGGAAGGTGACTCTCGCATCAGCCTAATGAAAAATAATAATCTGAGGAGCCATTCTTGGGTTTTGGGGAGGAATTTTGTTTGAATTTGAAAACTCATCTTGAAGTTCGACTCGAACATCCAAATGAACTTCAAATATTGGGATTTGTTCGGATTTCAAACCCGTGAACCTGTCAATCCTTACTATCGCAGTTTAAAGGATAACCACCATAGCATCATGATGTACTCATTTAGCACTGTGATTGCAATGAATAGCTGAAGGGACAGGAAAGTACAAGGTTCTGTAACACAATGGTCATGTCTAATAGGCCATTAGTATCCTGTGATGAAAGTACAGTAAGAATTACTGATCCTAAAATCCCTTTTACAGGAGGAAAAATTGAGTACTTTATTGGGGTGTTATCCAAATCCAAATGTAGTAACATTAATGCCAATGTATTTTTTGTTTCATATTATTGTCACTTGGGAACAGTACATATGAGGTTCCCAGTCTGGACATTTTAAAGCTTTAAAATTATATGAAAACATTTTGGGAAAATCGGGGAAAACATTGAATAAAATGTTTTAAGGTTGTCATTTCCATTGCCATTGACTATTTTCCAACATGAAAATCTTTACTTTAATAATGCAAAATGGACTTGTAAAATGGACGATATATAGTTGCTTGAGTGTATGCTGGTCTATTTGAACCTTAATGTATAGCATATCCTATAGGGGAAAATGCTTGCAACATTAATACTTTGGGGCAACGAAAAGTGATGAATGACATTGCTGTTTAATAGTCTGCTCTTGGATGTATCAAAAGGTAATTAAGTCATTAGTCCGTCTTTTTTTTTTGTATTTGATAGAGATAATTAGACAGACCGTCCTTTTGAGATTACAAAAAGTAAACATTACTGACACAGATACGGAATTTCATACATACTATCATCATAGGTACTGTGAGTAACTCCTATACGACACTCCCTAAATCAAGGGTTGACGCATACTGTTCAAAAGTGATAGACAGCATTTTAACACTTCTACTGTATGCCTCGTAACAAGGATCATGGCATTGAACTAAACTCCAGTTTAAATCAGTAGGATTTTCCTTGAGATAGTGCCCAGATCGGTACTAGCACAGTTTAATTAATTACTCCCATAGTATAAATATAATAGCAAACATGCTGTTTTTTCATTAATACATATACCTATTTGCGCACCAAATATTATTTACCTATATTGATTCTGGAAATAAACAGCCCACCCTTTATCTAGAGAAATGCCATAATGTGATTATACATTTTAAAAAAATCAGATGCAACCTTTCCCACATGTAAAAAGTTAATACTGTAAACATATAGAATAAAAATGAGATACATAATGAACAACACGTGATTTAACAGCCCAAATTTCAATGTAAAGCAACCAAATAAAATGCAGCATTTAAGTGAGATTATCATAATGTAAACAATCATATTAGGTCAATGACACATCCTACAGATGTAGCAAACATTAATGCTGTCAGTGGCGCTCTCCCATGGGTGAAATAGCAAGATAACCTGATCGCTTTTACCACGTAGCTGATTCAAAACAATGGCCGCTTCTCCTGCTGGCGTGTTGCGTATGTGCCGCTGCATCGCTCCACGGATTGCAATAACATATACATTGTACTCCGACAGAGCCACTGATTGAGTCTCCTTTGCTGAAGCAGAGATATCCTGAAAACCTGACCAATGGGGGGTCTTGAGGACTGGAGTTGAGAGCCCATCCTATAGTACTCTATGCCAAATTGTTTTATAACGGAAACACAAGTAAGGGTGAAAAGGAATCCCAATGTTTAGGAACAATATAATTAGCCTGAACTGCCGGATATCTACATTACTCAAATTCTAAGTAATAATAATATCAAATGATTAATACTGTTTTGCATATGACCCACTTCGGAGGAAGGCAGACTCAGTCTAATTCTTAATGAGATACAATTCTAACTGTTATTTAGAACATGTTTACAACAGACACTCAAACATTTGCCACTAGTTAGAGCCTGCTAAACAGTAACTTGCTTTAATAATATTCCTGTGGCAACATTTAGTGCAACAGAATGATGGATTAGAAAAATACATTTATGAAAAGACCACATGCTGTGTTCTATTTAATTATTTTAAAAAAAGTAAACAATAAAGAAATTATAAAGCTGTCTCACCTGGTTGGGCTCATTCAACCAGCTCATATCAGAGGAGGTCTCAGTTTCATTGACCATATTTTTCAACTGAGGGAAATGTAGAGGTTTCGTGAAATCATGTGTTTCTGTAGCTGGGGGAAAACAGGCTTGGTAACATTGCCCTTGAGGTTCTGGTGGACCCATTCTCACTTCCATGTATTTTAAGGTCCCATCCGTGTTCAAGTAAAGTGTTGGCTGATATTGTTCTGCATAGTGCTTGGAATGTGGTCTGTTTATGAAACAACAGCCACTACTGCTGTCATCACTTTCCTTTTTAAAACATTTCACAAGCAAAATGATGAATGTGACAAGTGAAACCAAACTGATGGCCACCAGAGAAATAATTAGATACAAAGTTAAGTCTGATGTGGGTTTGGAGTTTGAAAGAAAATCACGAGATTTAGGGCTTTCTTGTAGCACATTGTCAACTATATTTACAAGTATGGTGACTGTAGTTGATAAAGATGGTTCCCCATGGTCACTAATCAAAATAACAAGTCGTTGCTCAGTATTATCTGTCTCTTGTAAACCTCGAATAGTTCTTATTTCTCCAGTGTATGCAGACACACGAAACAAAGTGGAATCGGTAGCTTCAGCAAAACTAAAGACTAACCAGGCATTGTGACCAGAATCAAAATCCACTGCAGATACTTTTGTGACCAAATAACCAATAGATGCAGACTGTGGAATCTTCTCAATGGCAATAAGCTCACCAAAATGCCCTGGATACAATATATTGGGGGTGTTATCATTTGTATCCAAAACAAATATTATGACTGAAACATTGGATAATAATTTTGGAAATCCAGAATCTTCTACTCTTAGAGTAATTTGAATAACTTGAATATGCTCGTAGTCAAATGAACGCTGGGCATATAAATTACCATTAGTGGGGTTAATGTAAACAAAAGAAGAGACAGAAGAACCATCTATCTGGCTTTCGACTATGGAGTAAATCAATTCGGAGTTAACTCCTTCATCTGGATCAAAAGCAGACACTGTACATAATAAGCTACCAGGTTCATTATTTTCTCTTATGAAAGCATTGTAAATAGTTTGGAGAAATGCTGGAGCATTATCATTTATGTCTGAAACATTAAGGATGATTGCAGTTTGTGTGTGCAATGGTGGAGAACCCAAATCCGTAGCAATGAGTTGAATAGTATATTGAGAAATTTTCTCTCTGTTCAGAAATCCATTTGTTACCAATGAGTAATGATTTTTGAAGGGTTTACATTTAAATGGAAGATTTGGTGAAACTTCCAGTTCTACTTCTCCATTCCTACTGGCATCCCTATCTCTTAGACTAAAAAACCCAATAGCTGTTTCTAAAGCCGCATTTTCAGGCACTTCAATTGCCACAGACATAAAAATAATTTCCGGGGGGTTATCATTTGCATCTTCTACTTCAACTTGGATGAGGCAGCGTCCTTCCAATGCAGGCACTCCTTTGTCCTTTGCCCTTATTGATAATTCATAAAAATTTGATTCTTCGAAATCCACCACTCCCATAACATAAATTTCACCTGTTTGTGGATTTAAATTAAATACCTCCTTTGCAGAATCTGAGGTATGGTCATCAAAAAAATATTCAATTTCACCATTGGGACCCTCATCCAAATCTGTAGCATTAAGTATTAATATAATTGTTTGTAAAATTGGATTTTCTATTAAACTGATTTTATAAGTTGACTGATCAAACACTGGTGCATTGTCATTGATATCTACAACTATAACAGTTATCTGGGAAGATCCAGATCTGTGCTGTTCGCCACCATCAAAAGCAGTGAGGATAAGTTTATGTCCCCCTCTTTCCTCTCTATCAAGAGCCTTTTCCAGCACCAACTCGGGAATGAGTGTTCCATCTTTACGATTCTTCACAGACAATGAAAAGTATGGGTTTGCATTTAATCTATACTGGGTAATACTATTAATGCCCACATCAGAATCCTGTGCAATCTGTAAAGGGAATCTAACACCAGGGCTTGCAAATACCTCAGTTATTTCTAGAATGCGATCAGCAGTTGAGAAAGTGGGGGAATTATCATTTATGTCCAAAATCTCAATTTCCAGATTGAAAAGCTCCAAAGGATTTTCAGCAACTACCTCTATATGCAATAAACAGCTTGAGCTGGATCCACACAGGCTTTCTCTGTCAATCCTTTGTTTCACAGTCAGAGCTCCGCTTCCCTGGTCCACAGCAAAATGTCTCCTGCTTCCCTCAGATCCCAAATGCAATCTTCGTTCAGAGATATCTGCAAGATGTAATCCCAGATCCTGAGCTACATTCCCCACAAATGTCCCTGGCTCTAACTCCTCAACAATAGAATAGCGAAGCTGCCCATAAACCCAGCCCCAGCTACAAAGGAAAAAGGAATATACTACTTGCCATTTCCAAACCTTTGTGGAGCTCCGGAAGTCCATATCAAATCCTTTCTTTGCTATATTACGAAATGTAGGTCCTTTTATGATCCCATGAGTCTGCAGCTTAGATGTAAATCCTTTAAACAGGTAAAAATATTACCCAGTATATGGAAATCATCCCCTGGATTTTCATCGGAACAGCGTCTTTGCTGTGTGTGTTAGTGGAAAGATGGGAGGGTGATTCACTGAGCCAGGGGGAGGAGAGTGGAGAGATGACATGAGCAGATCTATTTCTTTAGCTAAAGAAATGATTGGTTGTCAGGTTCGCCCTCTCCTGGCCAATAATGTTAACTTCATTCATTCACTAGAAAACCAATATGTGAAATTAGATATTTGCTGCATTAAAAACTATCAAACGTTGAGCATTAAAAAATTAAAGATTCAAAATATTGCAATGTAATATTACCAACGATATAATGTGCAATTTGATGGTGGTTCTCACATGACTGGAATATAGAATGTTCTTATTGTATTCTTATTCTTCTTATTGTATTGCACTGACATGTAGCACTGATGTCATTTTCTTCTTATGGCTGGCCCAGTGTCACTCAATTGTTTCCAGGAACATATAAGGAAAATAGCTATGAAAAGCTTTCTGATATAGTAGTTTTTAGCAACGTATTTAAAGATTTTATGGATCATACCTGAAATTCACATTTTTGCAATAAAAATATCTTTAACATTCAAAACTCTATTGACTTATCTTATGTAATGATCCCTATTTAGAATGACTATGCCGTCACTATTGCCTGCTTGATTCAGGACTATGTTGTTATTATCTGTTAATTCTTTTACACCTACTGTATATTTTCTTGTCTAGTTCATTTCTTTTCAAAGTTCGTTTTTTTATTTGACTTTTTTCCCCTCAAAATAGACATTGACTTGACTTTTTAGATGTCTCCATAAAACCACCTCTAGTTTCACTTGGAAAGAATATGGATGCAGGTGTATGAATATCCTATTTTTTATTGAGAGCACTAGTATTAATAATTGTGGTGATTTTAGGAAGTATTTTTTGGAGGGTTTTTTACTGTATATTTATTGAAATATGTATATACTGTATACTTAGCACGCTGGGTCCACCGGTGAGTGCAAATGATAAACTCTGTTTCAGAGCTGATTCGTGTTGTGTTGTTAAGGAGATATTACTAAAAAATAAACCTTATTTTGGTAACTATTTGTGGGCCTGTTTCCTCTTTTCCTTCATATATCTTAGATTTAAATATAATTTGTATGAAAACAAAGTAATGTATAGCTAAACAGATTAATTTAATTATGGCCAAATATTCTTTTAATTTACCGAACAGAGAACATCATTTTAAAGTATTGTTTTACAGTATGTGTATGTGTAAAGGAGATGTATGTATTTACTACTGATACCGTGCTGCAGCTGCAGCTGCTTTCCCTGCTTCCCGAAGCCCTCCCCTCCGAAGCCCTCCTCTCCTCATTGGCTCACAGCCACACCACGTGATGCGTCGCCGCTTGGGATTACAATTCTCTTGCATCCCCTGGAGGCTGACACATCACAGGGTGTAGTGAGCCGTGCAGGGAGGAGGGACTGGGACCTGCTCGGGAGGACACTATCACATGGTGAGTAGCGCGCACGCAGCCGCGCGCGCCACCGGACGCAGTGGAACCAAAGTCTTAGATACAAATAGACAGCATTGATTAGTGAACCACCCCTGATGAAACAGATTTGATGTCCGCAAAATCCTTTGGTGAGAGCAGGACCTGCACTCGTTACATACATCCTTGGAAGTTACATTAGAAAGAGGCGAAGCTTAGAGCAGAGAGAGACAACGAGATGTTGTAAAATTTTGACAACTGACGGCCTTCCAAGGCACCTTGGGTGGCTCTTTATAGATGTAAACTGTGACGGTAGGGGGTAACCAGGCTACACAATAGGGGTTAAGCCCTCTGGTTACCCCTGAAACCGTGGGATCCCTGGTAGCTACATAAGCACCATATGCCAGCGACCAGGGATAATACATGTTGAAAATAAAGTGACCACTGCTTTTTCTGTTTTCATGTTCCCTTGGCCCTAGAACTGTGAGATTTCTTGTGTGTCAGTTTTAGGGGGGATATTTGGGTAGAAATACAATTATTTTGTTTGCAGGAGTTCGGGGGCCGAAGTTACAGGTAGTCCTGTAATTCTCCCCGGCGAGCAGGCTTGATTTGCTGATACGTGGGGTGAATTATACCGGGACAACCCAGAGTCCCCCAGACTCCTGGATTGCGAACCCAAATATCCCAAATCCATTTCCCTTATCAGTATAAGGTTCCCCAAAGTATATACTTTATTAAAGTGTACTTTATAAGGTTTTAGACATTTGCTATAAGACTCTATACAGTCAGCCAGGGCATCAGCATTGATGCCAGCATGTCTGTATAAAGTCTGTAGTTCAAAGAGGAGAGGATGTCCAGGGGTGAGAAGATGGTTTGGTGGGCGAGGAAGGGCGAATTGTCAAGTACGGAGAAAAAAGGGCACCCTGTAGGGACACCTTTTGTATCGGCCAGACTTGGTGGAGCCTGCCCAGCGGGTGGCAGTTAGCTGGGGGAGATGAGCTCGTAGGTGCTTCTCCCATTGGCTAAATCATATTCCCCGCTCACCCGGCTTTTCAATCCGGCTTGGCACGCCTCCTCCTCTGACAGCCCAGAGACGAGCCCCTGTTTCTATTGGCTGGTGGGGAGGAATTCCCACGCTCTGATTGGTCGCTCCTCGTTCCTCTATGCTCTAGATAGCTCAGCGGAGGGTATTTAAGGAGAAGCCCCAGTCAGAGAATCAGATGTTTTTGTGGCTTGGGTCAATGAAGCTAGGGCTCTGCTCTGCAGAGACTAAGTCAGACTCGAGGACCACGTTATCATTTTAGAACGTAGCGTCGTGGTCAGGATCTCTTGAATAAAACAGTTCCAGGACAATCGGGACTAGGTCCCGGTCAGGATTCTCTGCTGGATTTTGGTCCAAGACATCCGGAACAAGGTTCTAATTATGGTAAGCCCTAGCAAGCGGGCACTCTGCACCTAGGAAAGGCTAGATCTCAAACCCCATACCCCCAGTAAGTGTAAAAAACAGAAGAAAACAGGGCAAAATGCACATTGTGAAGTACATAAAGATATATTATATATAAAAAGGTAAGTAATCTGCGTACATCAGATAAGTAGGGTAAAAGCATTGACTGTGATAAACACAGAGGTTACCAAACAGCAGAACTGCACACGAAAGGGGATCATCTAGTCTTGATGGTACAAGGGGATCGTCTCGGCTCGTCAGTGGCGGTGGCCTCTCTCATCAGTAGCACTATGGATCCATCTCGGAGCTGGCGTCCCTTCTATCAAGGGTTTTTTTTTCCCCGGCAAGATGTATTTCCGGAAAATAGAAGATTGTCTCTCCTTATGATGTAATAATCACACCCCAGAGATGGTCACAAATTTGAAATGTCTATACTGTATATGCTGATTGTCCGTGTATCACAGGTTAGAAAATATCCCAAGTCAATACCTGGTATGCAGTGAACCGGTCAGTGACGTCACTGTTAGTCGCGCACGCTCCTCCACGGTGCGTCGCGTGTACAGAGCGTCAAACTCGATACACAACACACAGTATGTTACAAGGGGATCACAAGCTCAGAAAAATAATAAAAAGTGACAATTAGACAATAGTTATGAATTTCTTGTTAATGTTACAATGACCAATTGTTGATCAATTTCACAGCCACGTGTGTTGTGGTTTTTCTATACGCGTTTCGTAGCGGCAATGCTACTTCCTCAGAGAAGGGAATATATCTCTATGTACTTCACTATGTGCGTTTTTGCGCTGTTTTCTTCTGAAGAATCCTACACTATTGCATACTACTGTTTAAACAGCACTTACCTGTGTGTGAAATAAAATAATAACTTTCTGAATTCCAGTTCTGGTACAATGCAAAGGATAAGGTGGGACGATCCAGTACACTGATACATGGCCCCAATTGACTCCCAGTGGAGAGTAGAATAATGATGACCACTTAAATAATAAGCAATTAGGATAAAGGAGCAAATACATGATTGCCATTGCAATGGATGCTGAAATAGTTGTACAATGCCAATTTTGTTACTGTATTAAAGCCAAATGGCAAATGTATGTATGTATGTCTTTATTTATATTTTGCCATCGTCTTTTCTGCTTAACGCTACCGGCCCATGTACCATCATCTCCCCCTGCCTGCCTCTATCTGGGGGAGAAGAGAGAAAGATGGGCCATTGACAGGGGGGGGAGAGCGGACCCCAAAGAGCGTGGGCCCCCCGACTTTCCTGGGCTATAGCTATGCCCCTGTTTATAAGCAAGTTTCTTGCATTTGATAGAGTATATTAGGCAGACTTTGAGATTTAAAAAAAGGGAAAATGACTGACACAGATGCTGAATTTGATATATACCATTATATGAGTTATTCCCTATTGACACTGCCTACATAAAGAGCTGAAGCATCGTGTACAAAATAGATGCATAGCATTTTATACTTTTCTGCCAACTAAAGCATTGTTGTAACACCCCTTGTAGCATCAATTTCACATCAAGTAAGTTTTTGCCTTAATACTTTTACTTTTGTACTTCATGTATCTAATAGATTTTTACTCATATTGTACAAGAGATCAAAACAGCCCAACATTTATTTAAGAAATATACATATTAATGGAAACAAATCGGATGAATTATTTCCCTTATCTAAAAGGTTAATACTTTAAACCTACGGAAAACAAATACTGTACATTTTTACCTGCGCTCCTCCTTTTGTGACGTATGCAGCTAGTAAAAGGATTGGCCTTACATTTATAGAAAACAAAGAACAATTCCTGCACTCCTCCCAATTGGGCAAAAAAATACTAGTGACATTTTTGGTTGCATCTTTTGATCAAAACATGATTCAAGCTTGCCAACTGAATATATGCAATTTCATATTATCCTATGTCCTAAACTTTATGAAGTATGTTAAAGATCCATGAATGGATTAAATAAATTAGGCATGTGCTTATTTGTGATTTAGTGCAGTTAAAAGCTGGCCAAAGCCAGTAAGAATGTTCCCTTATAATAAAGTGTTTGCCTTCATACTTTTACTTTTGAACTGTATGTATCTAGTAGAGTTTTACTCATATTTTAAGAGATCAAAACAGCCCAACATTTATCTAAGAAATATACATATTATTGGAAACAAATCGGATTAATTATGTCCTCTATCTATAAAGTTAATACCGTAAAACTATAGAATGAAAATGACTAAAATTGACTGTGAAAAAAATGTGATTTTATAGTCCAAAATAAGCTACCTTATTGTCATAATGTAAACAAGTGGATTAGGTCAATAACACATACTATGTACTGTATCATGTCAATTTATTCTATAACAGGAACACATGTACTGAAAGGGTGAAAGGGAATCCCAATGTTTAGGATCAAGATAATTTCCCTGAAGTGCCAGCTACCTACATACTGTAATTGATATTCTTATGAAATTAATTATATAATTATGCTAAGAAAAATTATGCTAATGTCTCACTTTGGAGTAAGACAGACAGTCAGCTTTTGAATGAAATACAATCCTAACAGAAAACTAAAAGATAGTGGTTGAAATGTAAAACATTTTTTACAACAGACAATCAATCATTTTAAACTTGTGAGGGCCTAGCAAACAGTAACTTTGTTTTACATTGTTCCTGTGAGAAAATTCAATACAATAGGATCATGGATTTGATTCATTTATTTATTAAAACACCACATGCTGTGTTCTATTTATTTAATAAAAAGTGTGAACAATAAAAAATTGATAAAGCTGTCTCACCTGGTTGGGCTCATTCAGCCAGCTCATATCAGAAGATGTATTAGTCTCATTGACCATATTTTTAAATTGAGGGAAATGTAATGGTTTTGTGAAATCATGTGTTTCTGTAGCTGGTGGGAAACAGGCTTGGTAACATTGCCCTTGAGTTTCTGGTGGACCCATCCTCACTTCCATGTATTTTAAGGTCCCATCCGTGTTCAAGTAAAGTGTTGGCTGATATTGTTCTGTATAGTGCTTGGAATGTGGTCTGTTTATGAAACAACAGCAACTACTGCTGTCATCACTTTCCTTTTTAAAACATTTTACAAGCAAAATGATGAATGTGACAAGTGAAACCAAACTGATTGCCACCAGAGAAATAATTAGATACAAAGTCAAGTCTGATGTTGGTTTGGAATTTGAAAGAAAATCACGAGATTTAGGGCTTTCTTGTACCACATTGTCCACTGTATTTACAAGGATAGTGACTGTAGTGGACAAAGATGGTTCCCCGTGGTCACTGATAAAAATAACAAGTCGTTGCTCAGTATTATCTGTCTCTTGTAGAACTCGAATAGTTCTTATTTCTCCTGTGTATGCAGACACTCGAAATAAAGTGGAATCGGTAGCTTCAACAAGATTAAAGACTAACCAAGCATTGTGACCAGAGTCTAAATCCACTGCAGATACTTTTGTGACCAAATAACCAGTAGATGCAGACTTTGGAATCTTCTCTTGTGTAATCAGATCATTGGAAGGTTCTGGGTACAATATAGTGGGGATGTTATCATTTGTATCCAAAACAAATATAAAGATGGAAACATTTGAAAATAGTTTTGGAAATCCAGAATCTTCCACTCTTACAGTAAATTGAAATACTTGAATGTTCTCATAGTCCAAAGACCTCTGGGCATATATATTACCATTGTTTGCGTTAATGTAAACAAAAGAAGAGATAGAAGAACCATCTATCTGGTTTTCAACTAATGAATAAATCAATTCTGAGTTAACCCCTATATCTGGATCAAAAGCTGACACAGTACATAAGAAACTACCAGGTTCATTATTTTCTTTTATGAAAGCATTGTAAAAAGACTCAAGAAATACTGGAGAATTATCATTAATATCTGAAACATTAAGGATGATTGTAGTCTGTGCGTGCAAAGGGGGAGAGCCCAAATCAGTGGCAATCAGTTGAATAATATATTGGGAGATCTTCTCTCTATCTAGAATTCCATTTGTGACCAATGAATATTGATTTTTGAAGGGCTTAAACTCAAATGGAAGGTTTGATGATACTTCCAAATATACTTCTCCATTCTTACCAGAATCTCTGTCTCTTACACTAAGGAAACCAACAGCAGTTCCTAAAGCTGCATTTTCAGGTACTTCATTTATCATGGAGGAAAAAATAATTTCTGGAGGATTATCATTTGCATCTTCTACTTCAACTTGAATGAGGCAGCGTCCCTCTAGCGCAGGCGTTCCTTTGTCCTTTGCCCTTATTGATAATTCATAAAAATTTGATTTTTCAAAATCCACAACTCCAGTAATATATATTTCCCCTGTTTGTGGATTTATATCAAATAACTCCTTTGCAGAATCTGAAGTACGGTGATCAAAAAAATATTCAATTTCACCGTTGGGACCCTCATCCAGATCTGTAGCATTAAGTGTTATAATAACAGTTTTAAAAGAGGTATTTTCCAGTAAATTGATTTTGTAATTCGATTGTTCAAACACAGGTACATTGTCATTGATATCTAAAACTATTATAGTTATTTGGCTGGATCCTGATCTGGGTGGTTCACCACCATCAAAAGCAGTGAGGATAAGGTTATGTTGTCTTTTTTCTTCTCTATCAAGAGCCTTTTCTAGCACCAACTCGGGAATGAGTGTTCCATCTTTGCGATTCTTCACAATCAGCGAAAAGTATGGATTTGGATTTAATCTATACTGGCTAATACCATTTTTACCCACATCGGGATCCTGTGCAATATCTAAAGGGAATTGAGCACCAGGGCTTATGAATATCTCTGTAATTTTTATAATGTGATCGGCAGTAGAGAAAGTGGGAGAATTATCATTTATATCCAAAATCTCAATTTCCAGACTAAAAAGCTCCAAAGGATTTTCAGCAACTACCTCTATATGCAATAAACAGCTTGAGCTGGATCCACACAGGCTTTCTCTGTCAATCCTTTGTTTCACAGTCAGAGCTCCGCTTCCCTGGTCCACAGCAAAATGTCTCCTGCTTCCCTCAGATCCCAAATGCAATCTACGTTCAGAGATATCTGCAAGATGTAATCCCAGATCCTGAGCTACATTCCCCACAACTGTCCCTGGCTCTGACTCCTCAGTAATAGAATAGCGAAGCTGCCCAGAAACCCAGCCCCAGCTACAAAGGAAAAAGGAATATGCTACTTGCCGTTTCCAAGCCTTTGAGGAGCTCCGGAAGTCCATATCTTAAATCTTTCTCTTGACATATAATATATATATATATTATATCAAATGTAGGTCCTTTTATAATCCCATGGGTCTGTATCTTAGATTTAAATCCTTTAAACAGGTAAAAATCGTATCCAATGCATTGAAAATATCCACTGGATTGTCATCAGAACAGCAGCTATGCTTTGTGTGCTACAGTATTAGGAAGATGGGAGGGTGATTCACTGAGTCAGAGGGAGGAGAATTAAAAGATGACATGAGCAGATCTACTGGTGCAGCAAAAGAAACGATTGGATGACAGGTCCGCCCTCTCCTGGCCAATAATGTTAACTTCATTTATCCTCTTAAAGCTAGAGACCCAATATGTCAATCGAGCTCTAAGCTATAATATAAGATGATTTTTAACTTATGTTGTGAAACAATTAGGTGTAAGGGTTATAGAGAAGAATATAACATGTCTTCATTCTTCTGATCATAGTATGCATTTTTCACATTGGGACTGCTCAGATAAATTTATATTATGCAAGAATGAGTTCTCACTCACATTTATCATCCAGCTTCTATCTACTGTAATTGTATAAATGTGTCATCGGTTTTAATGGAATTGTAGAAATGAAATACTTATCACATAATGCTGCTCTGTTCTGTTGTGGTATATTAATAGAATGTTAGATTTTTACTGATTATATATATATATATGTATATATATGCAGCAGTTTTTTATGTGGTATGTGTTTGAGTTTGTCTCTTGTGTTTTTATGATGCATTGCTAATAAAGTCCATTTTTCAATTTTTCTATTACATACTATTTGAGTGCTCCTTTGTTTTGACCCTTCTTTTTTCTTTTTGTGTTTATGAATTCCTTAGGTCGGTAGCACCGCCAGAAGGTAACTTTTACCTTGATGTCTGGTTTTGTGTACTATTAGGTCTCTCAGAGATGATTTGACTGCGGCACTTATTCTGTGTTTAATATATATTAGGGTTAGGGTTAGGGTTAGGGTTCGACAACAAACGATTAATTTGTTCGCCGCTGCTGATCTCCTTTAATATATATATATTAAACACAGAATAAGTGCCGCAGTCAAATCATCTCTGAGAGACCTAATAGTACATAAAACCAGACATCAAGGTAAAAGTTACCTTCTGGCGGTGCTACCGACCTAAGGAATTCATAAACACAAAAAGAAAAAAGAAGGGTCAAAACAAAGGAGCACTCAAATAGTATGTAATAGAAAAATTGAAAAATGGACTTTATTAGCAATGCATCATAAAAACACAAGAGACAAACTCAAACACATACCACATAAAAATCTGCTGCAAAATATAATTGATAATAACTAAACACAAATCAACCCCTAACCTGGAAAGACCAAATAGTAAGAGTTCCAACAGAACATAACAGAACCAGGGGAAAGAAAATTCCCCTAGTAATGTAACAAAGATCGGCCGATCAAAGTGAGAACAAACCAGAGCGCAGAAAAATTAATCAAAAAACTGTAAATCAGATATCAAAAACATTACAGATACTGCATAGAATAACACAATAACATAACAGTCACAGAATAATAATTACTGGGGAAGACATGTGTAACATACAGCAGAAAATACCCAAATGGCTAAAAAAATAATAATAAATAATGAGGGTAAAGCCACAAGGGTAAGTTAACAAAGGACCCTGTGAAAAATGCTGGAACAACCTGATGCTGATGGTAAGTAGCAGACAGTGGTGAGATGTGAACTGATAGCCCAGCAACAGTGGACACTAAAGCATAGGGCAGATCAGGCAGTGAGGAAGTCCCCTTAAACTGACAGCCCAGCAGCAGTGAGCAGTAAAACGTAGGGCAGGTAAGGCAGGTAAAGCAGCTAGTCCCCATGGGCTAGCAGCCCAACATCAGTAAGCGCTGCAAACGTAAGGCAGACAAAGCAGCACAGTACAGACCAGCTACGGGAGTCCAAGCATAAAGAAAATAGCATCAGTGTAGTACACACGTTCCACACGGGTCTGGGGGTAGTGAGAGGGTTGTCTCTGCTCCGCTCCGACGGCCGTTTCGCCAAGAGGCTTCTTCCGGGAGCGTAGGGCTTAGACATCCATGCGCGCTCTTTAAAGGGCTCCAAATTCAGGCCAAAAGTAACATCGCGGCCAGCAACCAATCAGAAAATTCTGTGAATCACAATGCGTCATCTGTTGCTATGCTAGTGCGGGAAGAGTTCAGAGGCACTAAAACTTAAAGGAGACACACATGAATATACAAAATAAAAGAAAAGTGACTATAAAAACATGAATACTAAGCGTGAAGCTAAAGAGTAACAGATATTGATAAAAGTAAAGAGTATCAATAAAACAGAAAAGAAGAGAATAATACATTATTTATAAAAATCTAAAGAAAAAAAGACATACAAAATAGAAACAAATAAACAAAGGATAATAAATAGCAAAATTCAAAATTAGAAAAATGAATAAAAAATAATAAAGAAACTTGAGAAATTAAAGAAGACATATACAGAATTAAAGAAACATAGCAAAACTGAGATAATCATTGAGTCCGGCTGATGAAGAATCTTCAGAATCAGATAATCTTGCCTTGATCCCGAGTCCTGTGTCCTTTACGCAACAACAGGAGGTAGTAATATCTGGCACCAATGAACTTGGACCTGTTGTTTATTTTAGGGCACGATCCACCTTTTGCCCTCCTATTCAGGCGGTATCACAGGTGGAGGTATTCTCGAATATGGTAATTCATGATATTTCCGAATTGTCAGAGGTTGCAGGCTCCAGTAATATTTCTAGGTCAGAATAGACAGCTATTAAAGAACTTAAATCTTTGCCAGATATTGTAATTAAACCCTCCGATAAGGGGGGTAATATTGTCCTCTGGCCTAGATTATTATATGAAGCAGAAGCATTTAAACAACTATGGGATAGACACTGTTATAAAGAGCTACGGGGTGACCCCACAAATAAATTTAAGGAGGAGCTTGACATTTTGGTGCATGAGGCATTGGCAGAGGGAGTTATTACTAAACGTCATTATGACGGTCTTATCACTAAGCACCCAGTTACACCAACGTTATATCTTCTGCCCAAAATCCATAAAAACCTCTCCCACCCCCCGGGAAGACCTATTGTTTCGGGCTTGGGAGGGTTATGTGAGCCCATAAGCCGTTTCCTTGATGCGTTTTTGCGTTTATCTGTTGAAACTTTGCCATCTTACCTCAGGGACCGCATGGATATACTGGACCATTCTAGTCACGTGTGACGTAGAAACACTATATACCTGTATCCGCCATAAAGATGGCATTTTTGCCTCAATTTTTTTTTTATCCATGCAGAACCTGAGTGTTAATTTGACCAATACATTAATACAACTTTTGGATTTTGTTCTCAAACATAATTATTTTTTATTTAAAAATACTTATTATTTACAGATCAGAGGAACGGCTATGGGTGCTACATGTGCACCCTCCTATGTGAATCTTTTTCTGGGGTGGTGGGAACGTAAAGAGGTTTTTTTGGATGCGAATATTGAGTTCATGTCCCATGTGCTGTTGTGGTTGAGATACATCGATGATATTTTGGCAGGGTACTGAATCCCTGCTGAAGCAGTTTGTCGATGTTCTCAACCACAACTTCATTAATGTTAGGCTCACTTATACTTTGAGTAAAACCAATGTTAAGTATCTTGACCTCAGTATTTCCATTGGCTCTGATGGGCGTCTACTTACGAATATTCACCGGAAGGCGACGTCCTGTAATACCTTATTACATGCAGATAGTTTTCAAACTATGCACCAGATTAGGGGAATACCCAATGGAGAATTTATTAGACTCCGCCGTAATTGCTCAACAACGGACATCTTTAAAACTCAGACACTGGAGATGTCTAATAGGTTTAGAGCCAGAGGCTATAGTAAATCAGCCATTAAACGGGGTCTTAATAATAGTTATAAATTGGATAGACAACATCTATTGCAACCTAAGTCTAAAATAACATCTCCTAAAGTAATTCGGTTTATTGGAACCTACAACAACAAATGGAATAGCCTTAAGAATATTCTCCAAAAACATTGGGATATTCTTCTGGCAGATCAGGATCTCCGTTCTGTACTGGGTGATAGAGTCAATCTTACAAGTAGAAAGGCACCTAACCTTAAAAACATGTTAGTCAGGCGCCATTACACTACTCCACCAACAGTTACGTTCCTTAATCAAACCAATTTAAAGGGGTTCTTTAAATGTGGACAATGCTCTGCCTGCAGATATATGCAACAAACTAGTGTTTTCCACAATTCTAGAGGGACTCGAGAATTTAATTTTTTTTATTTTCTTAACTTTAAATCTAAAAACATCATCTACAGTATCATCTTAGCTGTCCCTGCGGTTTGATTTACATTGGTATGACCACCAGGGAATTTCGTGTAAGGTTCTTGAGCATACACGGAATATTAAAAATGCAGTTAAAGATCTGGCATCATTTAAAAAGATCACTAGTGTGGCGCGACACTTCCATGATATGCATAACTCAGACCCTACGTCCCTGGTGGCTTTTGCCATTGATAAAATCAATATTGGTATCCGTGGTGGTAATACAGAACAACTTCTCCTTAGGAAGGAATGTAGATGGATAATACAGTTGGGTACTATGATCCCTGCCGGACTCAATGATTATCTCAGTTTTGCTATGTTTCTTTAATTCTGTATATGTCTTCTTTAATTTCTCAAGTTTCTTTATTATTTTTAATTCATTTTTCTAATTTTGAATTTTGCTATTTATTATCCTTTGTTTATTTGTTTCTATTTTGTATGTCTTTTTTTTCTTTAGATTTTTTATAAATAATGTATTATTCTCTTCTTTTCTGTTTTATTAATACTCTTTACTTTTATCCATATCTGTTACTCTTTAGCTTCACGCTTAATATTCATGTTTTTATAGTCACATTTCTTTTATTTTGTATATTCATGTGTGTCTCCTTTAAGTTTTAGTGCCTCTGAACTCTTCCCGCACTAGCATAGCAACAGATGACGCATTGTGATTCACAGAATTTTCTGATTGGTTGCTGGCCGCGATGTTACTTTTGGCGCCCTTTAAAGAGCGCGCATGGATGTCTAAGCCCTATGCTCCCAGAAGAAGCCTCTTTGCGAAACGGCCATCGGAGCGGAGCAGAGACAACCCTCTCACTACCCCCAGACCAGTGTGGAACATGTGGACTACACTGATGCTATTTTCTTTATGCTGGGACTCCCGTAGCTGGTCTGTACTGTGCTGCTTTGTCTGCCTTACGTTTGCAGCGCTTACTGATGTTGAGCTGCTAGCCCATGGGGACTTGCTGCTTTACCTGCCTTACCTGCCCTACGTTTTAGTGCTCACTGCTGCTGGGCTGTCAGTTTAAGGGGACTTCCTCACTGCCTGATCTGCCCTATGCTTTAGTGTCCACTGTTGCTGGGCTGTCAGCTCACATCTCACCACTGTCTGCTACTTACCATCAGCATCAGGTTGTTCCAGCATTTTTCACAGGGTCCTTTGTTAACTTACCCTTGTGGCTTTACCCTCATTATTTATTATTATTTTTTTAGCCATTTGGGTATTTTCTGCTGTATGTTACACATGTCTTCCCCAGTAATTATTATTCTGTGACTGTTATGTTATTGTGTTATTCTATGCAGTGTCTGTAATGTTTTTGATATCTGATTTACAGTTTTTTGATTAATTTTTCTGCGCTCTGGTTTGCCCATTTAAATAATTTTTTGAGTTCTCACTTTGATCGGCCGATCTTTGTTACATTACTAGGGGAATTTTCTTTCCCCTGGTTCTGTTATGTTCTGTTGGAACTCTTACTATTTGGTCTTTCCAGGTTAGGGGTTGATTTGTGTTTAGTTATTATCAATTATATTTTGCAGCAGTTTTTTATGTGGTATGTGTTTGAGTTTGTCTCTTGTGTTTTTATGATGCAGTGCTAATAAAGTCCATTTTTCAATTTTTCTATTACATACTATTTGAGTGCTCCTTTGTTTTGACCCTTCTTTTTGTGTTTATATATAAATATACAGTGTTCGACAAACCTATACATTTTCACGCCCCGGGCGAGTGGAATTAACATCGTGGCGAGCTCCTATTGGCCCAAGCAGCACACGTGTGGTACTAGGAAATGTGAGAGTTTGTAGCACAACTAAAGTGTGTGTGGATACTATGTGGTCCCTATTGGTGTATAGGGATGGAAAAATAAGGAGTATAAGTATGTGTGAGAGACAGCTGTGTGTGCATACATATAGCACAGTATGTACATACATGGCCTTTAGCGCTCATGGGAAGAGAGTTCGCTAGTGTCAGTAATTACCACACTTTTAGTTGTGCTACAAACTCTCACATTTCCACACCCACCCACACCATTTATATCCCCTCTCACTCCACACACACCTTGTGTAGAGCACTGTTTATACTGTGGGCTCTCCATTCATTTTTATTCACACTGATACACATACACACTCTTTCTTCACTTGCTTTCAGTTACCCTTTGACACCTCCAGCCATAAATCTCATCCACACCGGGGGAAGGACCAGCACAGATAACATTCCAAGAGACACTGTTTTTAAGTAATCCTTGCTTCATTCATTGTAACATCGCCGGAAGAAGAGATCAGTGTATCTCGAAAGCTCGCACAAATAAAAGCATTTCGTTAGCCACAGAATGGTATCATCTATTTATTTTTTGATTATTGAAGCTCGGCTAACACGGTACTGATACCTCTACATATATATATATATATATATGGTATAAAAAATGCATAGATGCGCACCAGGGATTAATGAAAGGTAATTTATTAAAAATGTACACAATACCTGAGGGGATCCAACCCCACCTCAGAAGAAAAGCTAAGCAGCTAAATAGCTCAGTAACACCAGAGAGAACCTCTAATTGTAACTAAACCCTAAGCTGCACAGCATACAGTTTACAATAAAAATGCATATGAAATAAAAACATGAAAAAAAACATGAAAACAACCTATCTAACGATTAATAGTGAAACCGCCATAGGATAAAACAACTGGCAAGGGGAGACGGACACTCACACTGAGACAGACAGCAGGCTCGCGGTGTCTGCAAAGGATCCGGATCTCGGCACCGCGAAGATGGGAAACACCGCTGCTGTCTCCTGTAGGCTCCGTCACAGCTTGCCAGCAAACACGCGCAGGATGACCTGTCGTGACCTCTACGCGTTTCGCACCACGTGCTTCGTCAGGAGGTCACTATAATGTAGAAGGCTGGGTAATAAAAAAGCAATTTGTGATAAATATCACCACCAATCCGCATCCAGAGTCCACAGTTCAACTCTCACTTGATGCTGCAGAGATGGTAACTGGTGCAGAGATCCACAGGCTCCTTGAAATAGTCCAAAACCAATTGCAGGAGCTCCAAATAGTCTCTCCTGTGGTTGCTGGCCGAAATTCTGAATCCGCGCTCGATGCAGCCTCGTCGTGCGCATGCGTGATGACGTAATATGACGTAATATCGTAGTGACGCTCCCTGTCGCGTTTCGTCACTACGCGTGCACTCCCATGATAAAGGTCGACTTGGCAAATGGGCTGCTGGAGAGGGGGGGAGCGTCTGGTATAGCAAATAATTGTTGCACGCTTTACATCAGGGAGTAATCCTCGACTGACACATCTCTCACGGCACTGTTGATGTCGAGTGTGGTGTCCACGCCTCCCACGTTGCAAAACTCAGCTCTGTAGCGGCTCTCACAACTCCGCATCACAGCCAGAAGTATTCAGCGTCAGAACCCTCCAGCAGCCCATTTGCCAAGTCGACCTTTATCATGGGAGTGCACGCGTAGTGACGAAACGCGTCAGGGAACGTCACTACGATATTACGTCATATTACGTCATCACGCATGCGCACGACGAGGCTGCATTGAGCGCGGATTTAGAATTTTGGCCAGCAACCACAGGAGAGACTATTTGGAGCTCCTGCAATTGGTTTTGGACTGTTTCAAGGAGCCTGTGGATCTCTGCACCAGTTACCATCTCTGCAGCATCAAGTGAGAGTTGAACTGTGGACTCTGGATGCGGATTGGCGGTGATATTTATCACAAATTGCTTTTTTATTACCCAGCCTTCTACATTATAGTAAACTCCTGATGAAGCACGTGGTGCGAAACGCGTAGAGGTCACGACAGGTCATCCTGCGCGTGTTTGCTGGCAAGCTGTGACGGAGCCTACAGGAGACAGCAGCGGTGTTTCCCATCTTCGCGGTGCCGAGATCCGGATCCTTTGCAGACACCGCGAGCCTGCTGTCCGTCTCAGTGTGAGTGTCCGTCTCCCCTTGCCAGTTGTTTTATCCTATGGCGGTTTCACTATTAATCGTTAGATAGGTTGTTTTCATGTTTTTTTTCATGTTTTTATTTCATATGCATTTTTATTGTAAACTGTATGCTGTGCAGCTTAGGGTTTAGTTACAATTAGAGGTTCTCTCTGGTGTTACTGAGCTATTTAGCTGCTTAGCTTTTCTTCTGAGGTGGGGTTGGATCCCCTCAGGTATTGTGTACATTTTTAATAAATTACCTTTCATTAATCCCTGGTGCGCATCTGTGCATTTTTTATACCTTGTTTTTCAGGGTGCCCTCCCCCCTTTTCAGGGGGGTTCACCTTGAAGTAGGAGCTTCTGGGGAGACGCTCTATGTGCATGCTGCAAAGGGACTATCCACATTTCTATACAGCACGAGCGCTGAATATCCTGCCTTTTCTAGTTTCTATATATATATATATCACAATTATTAAGGTTATGGTGGGTAAAAAAAGTGACAAAAACCCTCCACAGTAAAGCATAAAGCAACTGTAAATATTACTGTATGTTCATTTGCATGTCTTAGACAGGTCTGCAACCCTGTCTTTCCCCATTATCGCCCAGCATACAGCGCTTCCACTGCAGCAAGGGATTCTGGGAAATGACATGCAAATGAGCACTCAGTGCCACCTTTTGTCTCAAGCTCGTATTACACAAGCAAATCCTCAAGCCAATGCATGCTGTTATAAACACAGATTTTAGACAGAGGCTGAGATGAGATGCAAAGCCATTAAACCCACTCACAGACATGTTTCAACCTTGATGGGTATCATCAGTGTGAGGTTGGTTGTAATGGCTAAGCTGGTTTGAGACTAGACTAGGTATTCACCACAATTATTAAGGTTATGGTGGGTAAAAAAAAGTGACAAAAACCCTCCACAGTAAAGCATAAAGCAACTGTAAATATTACTGTATGTTCATTTGCATGTCTTCCATTTTCCTTTCTTTTCCTTTCCTTCGGGAAAACTTGTTTTCTTCTTTCCTCTGTTCATATTGTACTTTTAATGCTCAATTCAGCTATTTTCCTGTTTATGATAGACACTTTATTAGGAACTATCTCAATACAAACACGCTATTAACTGATGGCAATTATTGTCTTTTGTAAATTGTGTTATATTATATATCTCATGCCTCTTTTATATATTATTTTTATATCCTTTTTTTATGAAAATTAATTTGATGTGTTATTCTGTACATATCTTTTAATTTAATATCTAGATTCCCCACTTTTTTGTGGAATGTTGATTTCGATTCTCAGCTCTAAGCTTACAATGTTAGAGCATATATGAATATAAACACATTATGTGTTATTTGTATTATTTGTTATTTATATGATCATCACGTGTATTACTGCTGTTAAGCGCTATGTACATTAATGGTGCTATATAAATAAAGACAAATAAAGACAAATGCTTTGTATATGATTGCATATGTACCTCTATGTACTTCCCCTAAACCACACACAAGGTTCAGAATAATGATATATCCTTAAGAGATATATCAAACATAGTTTAATTCACTAATTGATTTATTGACTATTATTAAATTGGAGGCCTTATTAGTACAGGACAATTTCAAAGGCAAAATTAACTCCTGATGAAGTCTCCACTCATGAAACGCACAGGGATTTCTTGGGAAAACAGAGAATGCCAGATGATGAGAGGATGCTTGGCTCTGCCTCTATTAATCTGTCGGGAGAAAGATTGTGCATTGGCAGTGACGACATTGAGGCGACGACTTGGGAGAGGCGACGACGTTTGCTGGGAGAGAACAGGCGAACGCTGCGAAACATGTATACCGGCTCCACACATCACATTAAAAGGGTGAAAGCTGATTTTAAACAGACACCTTTTGAGTTGTTTACCACTTACTGTACCTTTTATTATTATAACATTAAACGGTGTTATGCTATTGGCATTTTTGTGCCATACTGTATATATATATAGTATATATATAGTAACGTAAGTGCAAACCAAAGTATACGCTAAATACTGGCACTTACAAGTTTACGGAAAATAAAAATGGGTTTATTCCATCCATATATCACAAAGTACCCCTACGTTTCGGTACCCACAGGGACCTTCTTCAGGGTTACTGTGACATGCATCAGAACACACTTAAATACAGCATTTGGTGCCAAAACCAAGGCGGGGCGGGGGCATGCACGAAGGCAAAGTGAGGGGTCATAAAAACATATTGTATTACATTCATACAATTACATCAAACAGAGTGTGGAGCATTAGTATTAATAATTGATGCGTGGTATTTAAGGAAGTACTTAGTTGCGGGTCTAATATAGTTATTGAAATCTGTATATACTTTATACTTAAGACGTTTGGTTCACCGGTGAGTGCACATTATAAACCCTGTTTCCGAGCTGATTTGTGTTGTGCTGTTATTTTGATATTACAAAAAATATATATTTATTTTGGTAATTTTGGTAACATTTTTTGCGGATCTGTTTCCTCTTTTCTTTCATATATCTTCGATTTAAATCGAATTATTATGACAACAAAGTAATGTATGGCTAAACAGATTTATTTCACTATGAACAAATATTCTTTTAACTTACCCAAAGAGAACATCATTTTGAAGTATTGATTCACAGTATACAGTATGTAAAGAAAGAGTCTGTATTTACTACTGATATCAATGCTTCTGATGCATCAATAAGATAATACAAATGAACCATTATAACACAAGCAATTCAGTGATTAGCTGGCTAAAATTACTGGGCTATAAATAGACAGCATTGATTAGTGAACCACCCCTGATGTTTTTTATAGTGGTTTTAATTAAATACAGTATGTTGTGACCGAATATAATTAATACATTTTTGCACCACTTACATAGCATCACACTACTATTGTTTTACGTCATATATATATATATATATATATATATATATATATACAATGGGGAGGACATATCAAGGTGGGATCTAGGGTAACCTAGCTTCAGCAGCGCTCTGCACCTAGTAAACTAAGTGACCCCTGTGCCCTTCGTTTGTGGTGAGTTTTTCCTGTATTTTGAACTGTCGGCTCCGGCCACAATAAACCTCAGTTTATTTAACCATCTTGTTCTGCCTGGTGCTTGTGATCCCTGTGTAAACTCTGGTCTACCATGACAGACGTATTTCCTAATGGCAGGGCTGGGATCGCCAGGCTCAGGGCTGAAATATTTGCGGGTTATTTCGCGCAATGGCTAGCCACTATTGTAACTGGACCAAGCAGGAACTTGTCTCCTTATGCCTGGAGCTCAGAGTGCCCACCAAGAGGCTAGTCAAACCATAATTCCGCCCGGCTTTGATGCAACATGAGTGCAACAAGGAGTCTGAGGAAATTATGGAGACAGAGGGCGCAGGCCTCCCCTCCTGATTCACCATCCACAAAGCTGCTGCTGTACCAAGAAGCTCAGGGAGTGTGTAAAGTGACCAAGTTGCCCAGTTGAGGCACCCCCAAAGACTCATCAAGATGTTGGTCGAATTGGGGCCTAATGCGACTACAGAGGAAAGAATGGAGGTCATTCAGTCTATGGGAAGTGGCAGAGGCTGCCACCTCACCAATCCTCTCTAGGAAGTCGGAATGCTGCTGCCAACCAGTCCAACCAGTTGGCCACAGCATAACCTTAGTTTATTTAATAATATCGTTCTGCCTGGTGTTTTCATATCATTCTTCTTCACCATGTCCAATATGCGAGCTAAGCTCAAGTTATTCTAACCATACCTCAAAAAAGGTGAATTATTCCTGCACATGTATACAGGATGTCGTTTTTGTATACTTTTTTAAGTTTATTGCTTGTTGCTGGCAGGAAAAAGTCACTAAGTACTGTCTATAGACACTGAAGGCCACATATTTACTAAGTGGTGCTATTCCATAAGACAATTTCCGGAGCTGGAAGACACCTTAAGCCCCATTCAATAAATGATGAACCATACAGTTTGTTCCAGAGAAGCAAAGTGTCTTATGGAAGAATACCACTTAGTAAAATGGGCCTAAGTCTATATACTGTACTTGAATAGACTTGATAAAGTAAGGGCATACATTTGAAAAAGCCAAACATTGTGCACAGTTGCTGGGGAAATTATTACAGAAGTGAAATCCCACTCTAATCCTGCCAGTTGAAAAAACAATCAGGTGATGACTCTCCATAAACTACTTTAAGTAACAAGCAGCAGAACTGTTATAGAACATGTAGGACACGGAGAAAAATGTTAGAAGTTGCAGAGCAGCGTGCATATTGCTCCAGTATTATGAGTTCGCCTATAAGCCATGGTCTCGTAAGTACTCATTTAACACTGTGACTGCAAAGACCCTTTTTAGCAAGCGACAAATCTCACACAACCAAAGGGTTAGGGCTAGAAGAGCACATAAGTAAAGTTTAATGGGATAGTGGTGCCTTGGGTTCAAATTATAGTACTAAAGTATAGAACTACTGTCTCCATGATCCCACCCCAGGCCTTGTTACACAGGAGGAAAAATACTTTATTGGGGAGCTGTATTTCTGACTTCCATTCACATTGACTTCTCCGGATATCTTCTCCTTTACTAATGATTATGGTTCATTAGGCTTAACAAAAAATAGTGTAATGTGTCAATACCACAAAGATGAGGACTGGTTCCTGTTTTTGGGGTGGTGTAGTTTACGCACAGTTGCTTCTGCCAATTATGTGGAAACCAATACTAGCTACTTTACTATGAACTTGTACAAAGCAAAGGATATGGGGGTATAATTCACTACATTGATTCATGACCCCCAATTTACTACATTGATACATGACCCCCAATTGACTCCCACTTGAGAGTAGAATAATTACCACTTAAATATTAAGCAATTATGAAAGAGGAAATACTTAATTCTCATTGCAATGGATGCTGAAATAGTTGCACAATGCCATTTTTTTACTTTCTTTAAACAAAATTACAAATGTATTTTAAACACAGCCAGACTAGTAAAATGTATCATATAACGTGTTTTGAGTACTTGCTGGTCCAATTGAATCCTAATGCTTTACACTCTGGGGCTTTTATGGATTACATTTTTCCTTTATTATCTGTTTTTGGTTGTATCAAAGGGTAATCAGGTTGCTTATCAGATTGAATATATTTGCACTGTGTAAGCAAGTTTCTTGCATTTGATAGAGATTATTAACCAGACCATGAGATAAAAAAAAGGGAAATGAGTGACACAGATGCTGAATTTGATACATACCATTATATGATTAATTCCTTATTGACACTCCCTATATAAAGAGCTGAAGCATCATGTCCAAAATAGATGCATAGCATTGTAATACTTTTATGCCAAGTAAAGCACTGTTGTAACAACAATTGTAGCATCAATTGTACAGCATGTTAGTTTTTGCCTTAATACTTTTACTTTTGTACTATATGTATCTACTGTAACAGATTTATACTCATATTATATAAGAAATCAAAACAGCCCAACATTTATTTATGAAATATATATATTAATGGAAACAAATTGGATTAATTGCTGCCCCTATCTAAACAACTAATACTGTAAAACTATGGAATGAAAATGATTAAAATTAACTATGAAAAACATGCCATTTTATAGCCCAAAATATGCTTCTAAGCAACTAATAAAAAGCAGGTAAATATGATTGTCATAATGTAAACAAGTGGATTACTGCAGGTCAATAACACATCTTACGCACTGCACTGTATCATGTCAATGTATTCTATAACAGGAACACATGTATGGGTGAAAGGGAATTCCAATGTTTAGGAACAAGATCATTACCCTTAATTGCCAGCTACCTACATAATTGATATTCTTATGAAATTAGGTATATAAAATGATGCAAGGAAAATTATGCAAATGGGTCACTTTGGGAGAAGACAGACAGTAAGCTTTTGAATGAAATACAATTCTGACGGAAAACTAAAAGATAGTGGTTAAAATGTAAAACATTTTTACAACACACTCAATCATTTTCCTCTTCAGAGGGTTTAATAAACGGTAACTTTTCTATATTGTTCTTGTGACAAACTTCAACAGAATATGATGATGGATTAGATTCATATATTTACTAAAACACCACATGCAGTGCTCTATTTATTTAATAAAAAGTCTGAACAATAAAGGATTGATCAATCTGTCTCACCTGGTTGGGCTCATTCAGCCAGCTCATATCAGAAGATGTATTAGTCTCATTGGCCATATCTTTATATTGAGGAAAATGTACAGGTTTTGTGAAATCATGTGTTTCTGTAGCGGGGGGGAAACAGGCTTGGTAACATTGCCCTTGTGGTTCTGGCGGACCCATTCTCACTTCCATGTATTTTAAGGTCCCATCCGTGTTCAAGTAAAGTGTTGGCTGATATTGTTCTGCATAGTACTTGGATTGTGGTCTGTTTATGAAACAACAACCACTACTGCTGTCATCACTTTCCTTTTTCAAACATTTTACAAGCAAAATGATGAATGTAAGAAGTGAAACTAGACTAATTGCCACCAGAGAAATAATTAGATACAAAGTCAAATCTGATGTTGGTTTGGAATTTGAAAGAAAATCACGAGATTTAGGGCTTTCTTGTACCACATTGTCCACTGTATTTACAAGGATAGTGACTGTAGTGGACAAAGATGGTTCCCCGTGGTCACTGATTAAAATAACAAGTCGTTGCTCTGTATTATCTGTCTCTTGTAAAACTCGAATAGTTCTTATTTCTCCTGTGTATGCAGACACCCGAAACAAAGTGGAATCAGTTGCTTCCTTAAGACTAAAAACTAACCAGGCATTGTGACCAGAGTCTAAATCTACTGCAGATACTTTTGTGACCAAATAACCAGTAGATGCAGACTTTGGAATCTTCTCTTGTGTAATCAGATCAGTGGAATGCTCTGGGTACAATATGGTGGGGATGTTATCATTTGTATCCAAAACAAATATAATGATGGAAACATTTGAAAATTGTTTTGGAAATCCAGAATCTTCCACTCTTACAGTAATTTGAAATACTTGAATATTCTCATAGTCAAAGGACCTCTGAGCATATAAATTACCATTGGTGGGGTTAATGTAAACAAAAGAAGAGATAGAAGAACCATCTATCTGGTTTTCAAATAGTGAATAAATCAAGTTTGAGTTAACCCCCTCATCTGGATCAAAAGCAGACACTGTACATAATAAACTGCCAGGTTCATTATTTTCTTTTATGAAAGCATTGTAAACAGACTCAAGAAATACTGGAGAATTATCATTAATGTCTGAAACATTAAGGATGATTGTAGTCTCTGTGTGCAAAGGGGGAGAGCCCAAATCAGTGGCAATCAGTTGAATAATATATTGGGAGATCTTCTCTCTGTCTAGAATTTCATTTGTGACCAATGAATAGTGATTTTTGAAGGGCTTAAACTCAAATGGAAGGTTTGATGATACTTCCAAATATACTTCTCCATTCTTACCAGAATCTCTGTCTCTTACACTAAGGAAACCAACAGCAGTTCCTAAAGCTGCATTTTCAGGTACTTCATTTATCATGGAGGAAAAAATAATTTCTGGGGCATTATCATTTGCATCTTCTACTTCAACTTGAATGAAGCAGCGTCCCTCCAATGCAGGCGTTCCTTTGTCCTTTGCCCTGATTGATAATTCATAAAAATTACATTGTTCAAAATCCACAACTCCCATAATAAAGATATCCCCTGTTTGTTGATTTAAATTAAATAACTCCTTCGCAGAATCTGAAGTACGGCGATCCAAAAAATATTCAATTTCACCGTTGGGTCCCTCATCCAGATCTGTAGCATTAAGTGTCATGATAACCGTTTTAAAAGAGGGATTTTCCAGTAAATGAATTTTGTAATTCGACCGTTCAAACACTGGTGCATTGTCATTGATATCTAAAACTATTATAGTTATTTGGCAGGATCCTGATCTGGGTGGCTCACCACCATCAAGAGCAGTGAGGATAAGGTTATGTTGTTCTTTTTCTTCTCTATCAAGAGCCTTTTCTAGCACCAATTCAGGAATGAGTGTTCCATCTTTACGATTCTTCACAGTCAGTGAAAAATATGGATTTGGATTTAATCTATACTGGCTAATATCATTGATACCCACATCAGGATCCTGTGCAATATCTAAAGAAAATTGAACACCAGGGCTTGTTACTAATTCTGTAATTTTTATAATGTGATCAGCAGTTAAGAAAGTGGGGGAATTATCATTTATGTCCAAAATCTTAATTTCCACACTGAAAAGCTCCAAAGGATTTTCAACAACTACCTCTATATGCAATAAACAGCTTGAGCTGGATCCACACAGGCTTTCTCTGTCAATCCTTTGTTTCACAGTCAGAGCTCCACTTCCCTGGTCAACAGCAAAATGTCTCCTGCTTCCCTCAGATGACAAATGCAATCTTCGTTCAGAGATATCTGCAAGGTTTAATCCCAGATCCTGAGCTACGTTCCCCACAACTGTCCCTGGCTCTGACTCCTCAGTAATAGAATAGCGAAGCTGCCCAGAAACCCAACCCCAGCTACAAAGGAAAAAGGAATATACTACTTGCCGTTTCCAAGCCTTTGAGGAGCTTCGGAAGTCCATATCTAAAATTCTTCACTTTAGATATTATGAATTATAGGTCCTTTTATAATCCCAATGGGTCTGTAGTTTGGATTTCAAATTTTTAAACTGGTAAAAATCGTGTATAATGCAGTAAAAACCTCCAAGAATTTTCATTGGAACAGCGTCTGTGCTTTGTGTGTTAGTGGAAAGATGGGAGGGTGATTCACTGAGCCAGGGGGAGGGGAGATGACATGAGCAGATCTACTTGTTTAGCTACAGAAATGATTGGTTGTCAGGGCCGCCCTCTCCTGGCCAATAATGTTAACTTCAATTATCCATTTAATGCTAGAAAAACAATGTCACATCGAATGTTAGTTGCATTAAAAAAAAAATCTTCGAGCAGTGAGAGGTCAAGGAAAAGTCCAAAACTCTAAATATTGCAAACTTTATAACTTGCATTAGATCACATTTAATAATAATTATATGAAATATGAAGGTTGTAGCCACATGTCTCATTTGGTCTCCATGACTGTTTTATAGATTACATTCTAAATATAATAATGATATCACTATAATATCACTTATAATATGGTGTTATACATTTTCCTACTGTATTTATACAGTGAACATATAAAAAAAAAAGATAAATGAAAGACTTTCTGGTGTAGTAATTTTTTCAATATACATAGAGATTTTTAAAGTCATACCACAAACTCACATTTTGCCATAAAAACATTTTGTCATAAAAATTTGTATTGACTTTTCTTATATAAAAAAGAAAAAGTCAGCGGTGCTGGAGACAGTGTCTGTCACTGTCACACTGTTGGGAGGACCATACTTCCGGACTGGACCCCCTGCAGCGGTAATCCTCTGGCACTAAAACCATTGTGGTTACGTGACAGAAGCTTGACCCGGTGCTGAAACCAGTAAGTCTGGCTAAATCTGTACATGTGACTGCAATACAACAAGAGATTTCTGTATTCCAGCGATGTTAAGAAGTACCACACTACTGTATATCGTTTTTTCCTTGCCTACTGGACATGTACTATACAATGACAGCTTTGGAAACTACTTCAAGCATTTGGACATTTTAGGATACTTTTTAACAAGTGTTATTGTTTTTATGTTTTTTATAGTGGGTTTTATACACTGTGGTATTAAATATGTTCTGATCGACGATCACACTCCTACTGTTTGACATCAAAACAGATTTTATTTATATATATATATATATATATATATATATATATATATATATATACAGCTCGACCCCGTAATAACGCGATCCGTTACAATGCGAATCCGCTTATAACGGGATGCAAGCGTGGCTCCCAATTTTCGTATTTATGAATACTTTACAGTACCACATGATTATTGATGTCTTAAATACTTTATTGTACAATGCATACAATTGTACATTATTTCTAACGCGATCCGCTTATAACGCGATGTGATTCTTTGGACCCCAAGCACAGCGTTATAAGGGGGCTGAGCTGTGTGTATATATATATATATATATATATATATATATATATATATATATATATATACACACACAGCTCAGCCCCTATATATATATATATATATATATATATATATATATATATATATATATATATATAGCAACTGTAAATAATACTGTATGTTACTGTATGTTCATCAAGCTCATATATATATATATATATATATATATGTATAATTGTTTTCACAAATTCCTTAACTTTTTTATTCGTGCTTTTCAGCACTTTGAGATTGCTTTTTACTTTCCTGAATTAATTTTTTAATTAATATAGATTTTTGTTCCACAATATTAATTTTAACACCTTATACAGTATATACTGTAGTTTTGTTTCTATATGTAAAGACCTCCTATTGGGGGCATAAAAAAAACTTAAAATACTGTACAAGTCATCATATAAATAAAGCACTACTAAGCTTAAAAAATAGATATTACTGTATATAAAAATGTATGTTTCTTTTAGATGTGTTAAAACCCCACTATTTTAGCATAATTAAAGTCCCCAAAATGTACTGACAGTAAAAATATTTTTAAAAAATTACAAATATCCACCAATATTGCTATTATACCTATAATGTGTAATGTTACTTAATATGTACTTTGAAATGAATGTCCTTCACGTAAAAAAAAAAGGCATAGATGCCACTGCATATTAAAGATGCAGCGCATTACATAGCCAAAATGAACAAACGGTAATGACATATTTGTACAGTAATTCAGGGGTTTAATATCTGTGGTTGATTACATTTTAAATCAAATCACGATTACTAATGTTTACAAATATTTTAACTAAGTATTTTTGATTACAGTTATCATTCTTCTTCCCCCTTTTCATGATGTGAGCTAAGCTAAAGTGATTCCTACCTCCAAAAAGGTTGAATTATCTCTGCACATGTATATGTCATTGTAATACCTTTTTCCTGTACAACTTCATTGCTATGGAATGGTGCTATTTCACACCCTCTGTAGCTGGAAGACATATTGCAGCCCAATTATTGAATGAGCGTGTTCCAGTGCTGCAAGGTGTGTTATGGAAGATGAACACTTACTAGATGTAGGCTTAAGTCAATATACTTGAATAGACAAAAATGTATGGAAATCAGTCTGCAGTACATCTAGAAAGTCAAAGATGTTGCGCATTTAGTGAGAACATTGTTGCATAAGTCACTGAGATTCAACTCCAACCCTGATATTTCAAGGACTAATCAGGGGATGACTCTCCAAAAATTACTTAAAGTAACTAGCAGTACAACTGTTATAGAACATGTAGGGTGGGGAGAACAATGTTAGAAGTTGTAGAGCAGCGTACATAATGTTATTATGAGTTCACCAATAATCTATGGCTTTATACGTACTGATTTAACATTGTGAATGCAAAGCCCATTTGTTGCACAAGTGACAAATCTCACATACTGTATGAGGGCTAGGAGCGAACAGAGGTAATATCTAATGGCTTCGGTTTCAATTATAGTAACAACTATGGTACAGACCAAAGTTTCTGAATGTCTCTCTGGAATATCATCCTGGATGGCCATCCGCCGATTGAAACTTAACATGGCAAAAACAGAGCTCCTTATACTTCCTCCCAAACCTGGCCCTACTACCTTCTTCCACATTACTGTTGGAAATACGACATTCACCCAGTAGCCCAAGCATGCTACTTAGGGGTCACACGCGATTCCTCTCTCACATTCAAAACGTTTCTAAAACTTGTCGCTTTTTCCTCTGCAATATCACAAAGATGCGTCCTTTCCTTTGTTACTCGGCTGCTAAAACTCTGACTCAGGCCCTCATTCTCTCCCGTCTCGATTACTGCATCCTCCTGCTGTCCTGCCTTCCTGCCTCTCACCTGTCTCCCCTACAATCTATCCGAAATGCTGCTGCCAGAATCACTCTACTCTTTCCTAAATCTGTCTCCGCGTCTCCCCTCCAGAAATCACTCTCCTGGCTTCCGATCAAATCCCGCATCTCACACTCAATTCTCCTCCTCACTTTTAAAGCTTTACACTCTTCTGCTCCTCCTTACATCTCAGCCCTAATTTCTCGCTATGCACCATCCCGACTCTTGCGTTCTTCTCAAGGATGTCTTCTTTCTACCCCCTTTGTATCTAAAGCCCTCTCCTGCCTAAAACCTTTCTCACTGACTGCCCCGCACCTCTGGAATGCCCTTCCCCTCAATACACGACAAGCACGCTCTCTATCCACCTTTAAGACCCACCTTAAGACACAATTGCTTAAAGAAGCATATGAATAGCACTGAGGATAATCCTGGACACATGCTACATAAAGCTTAGCATCCTGCAGACGCACTTACTAGAATTCCCTTCTATTGTCTCTATACGTTCCCCTACCTACCATTTAGATTGTAAGCGCCTCGGAGCAGGGACTCCTCTTCCTTAATGTTACTTTTATGTCTGAAGCACTTATTCCCATGACCTGTTATTTATATTATTTGTTATTTATATGATTACAACATGTATTACTACTGTGAAGCGCTATGTACATTTATGGCGCTATATAAATAAAGACATACAATACAATACAATGGTACTGAACTGCTTAAAAGAAAGTTTCTTGCATTTGATAGAGATCACTAGCCACACCATGCAGATTCTTGGAGATTAAAAAGAGGAAATGACTGACAGATGCTGAATTTAAACAAGTTGAAGCACATTTTGAAAATAGATTAATGGTATTTTTGGCAAAGTAAAGCATTGTAACACCGCGCATAATCACAACTAACAGAAAAACATTCTGTTTTTTATTTAAAAGATATAGTTTTGTATCTATGAAATAGTGTTTAACTCAAATTATACCAGGGAGGAAACATCACTACATTTCTCTAAGACAAATAGCCATTTGTGACAATAAATCTGTTGTATTATTTCCCATATATAAAAAGTTAATATTGTAAACCTATAGAATTCAAACTGTTAAACTAAACAATGAAAAACAAGTGATTTTATTAGTCAGATTCAACTCTCAAGCAACCAGTTACAGTATATGAGGTAATCATAATATAGACATGGGGTGTAGGTCAATTACACATCCTATATACAGGCACATAAAGGCCTATTTAAAGTAATATTGTATGCCAAAATGTTCTATAACTAGAACACATGTAAGGATGAAAGGTAAAAGACAATTTGCCTGAAATGCCATCTATCTACAGTATTGAAACTCCTAGTAATGATAATATGAAATTAATGATGTAATTATGCTAAGAAACATTATTCAAATTATCCACTTTGGAAGAAAACAGTCACAGTTTGTTTTTAAATGAAATAAAATTATACTTGCAACTAAAACAAAGTGGTTCAAATGTAAAACATTTACAACAGGCACTCAAACATATTCCACTTGTGAAGGTCTATTAAACAGTACGTTTTTTTTATATCGTTCCTGTGACAAAATTCAATAAGATGAGTGATCAGATTGATATATTAATTAAAACATCACATTCTATGTTCTAAGCACAGAGAGAGAGAGAAGACTTCCAAAGAGAGGGCACTCAGACCCTACGTAGAGTATGTACTGTAAATACCAAGAGTATCACATAAAAGAGCCTGACTCGGAATCAATGGTACCTTCCAGAAGTAAGTTTAGAAGAAAGCAGAGTGCAAGGTACAGTATACAATGGCGGATTTCGGCGCAACTGCGCATGTCTGACTCAGAAAGGCTGCTGGGATACTTCAAAAAACTTTATTGATCCAACACACAAGGGCTAACACCGCATTCTCCCCCTCAACGCGTTTCACCCTTAGGAATAGGGCTTCGTCTTGGAGTGGGGAGAAGCGGAAGCTGCCTGCTTAAATACAGAAAACTGTATGACTGACCTGAGTTTAAACAGCATAGGGTTTATTAAAATGCAATTATATTGTCATAAGTTTAAATGTAACAAGTATACAGTACTGGTTCACTTGATTGACAACATGTGTGACAGGCAAAAGCATTGGAGGGGTTAATGTTTTAATGTGCATGTACCCGTTTTCGCGGGCTTTTCTGTATTTAAGCAGGCAGCTTCCGCTTCTCCCCACTCCAAGACGAAGCCCTATTCCTAAGGGTGAAACGCGTTGAGGGGGAGAATGCGGTGTTAGCCCTTGTGTGTTGGATCAATAAAGTTTTTTGAAGTATCCCAGCAGCCTTTCTGAGTCAGACATGCGCAGTTGCGCCGAAATCCGCCATTGTATCCTGACTTCCTTCTGACGGTGGCACGCAGGAGCAGCCGAGGAGAGCAGGCCCCAGACCGGAGATGCAGGTGTGGTAAGTAACCAACAGCCCCCTGCACCGGTCAATCCTGTGGCCAAGCGGAGCTCCCTCATGCGCTGCCCCAGTGTCTGACATATCTCAGTTTGCCACTCTGCACACAGAAGCGCAGGACAGATCCCCATATTCTCTGCAATTTTTTCTGTCAGCAGCTCGTGGTTAGCATTGTGGCTATTAGCTATCCCTGGGTCCTTCTTTATCTTCCTTGGATTTGCAACAGCACCATTTGGAAGTTATCCTGTGTTAGAGACACATGGATTCTATATACACACAGGCTAAGGGCAACACCAGCATGGACACTGTACCTGTACTTGATACAGAGGTTTTATTCAGTTGCTGCAACACTGCCAATCGCACTTATAGAGCAGAGGCTATTTTTAGCAACACTCCGGAATTTTTATGTGAGGACACAGCGGACCTCAAGTTACATTTCATTAAATTGGAGAAATGCTTACTCCTAAGACAGAGAATTTGGTGGGAAATAACAACCATGGAAAATTACATTCGTGTAAAACGCATTCCAAGAGGCTTACGTCATACCAAAACCCCATCCTTTGGTTTCACCAATGTAGAATTTGAGCAACAATGGTGCCTGATTCTTGAGGACTGTTCATTCAAATTAATGGACTTAATTATTAGACACAAATCCCAAGAATATAAAATAGTGTCCAAACAAATTTTGGAACTACAAGATAAAATGAAAGCCTTTTCAACAATGGATAATTTTAAGGAGCTAGATAGCAAAACAGCTAGCAAACTTAATAAACAAGAGAAAACCATTATGCTCAATAAACAGTCCAAATTTGAGCGTGATAAGGCGGACTATGATTTGCACCAGATTTACATGTGGCAGAAGTTACCAACCAGAACCAAAGGCAAGCCCAAATACAAAAAATTTAATAAAGAAGGAGGGGGCAAATCAATCCTAAAGGGAAATAAAGTTAATGAATCTTCCTCTCATGCTGTATCCTTTTCCTTTTCTGAGAGTGACATCAACCCCTCGTCAGGGGACGAGACGGCAGGAACCAGCGAGATGATTCACGCAAATAGACCGGCCACACAGAAGTCCTCAAAAAACGGGGAAGGACGAGAAGAGGCAGGAGAAAGAACATATATTGGGATGCCATCCAAGAGACTAAAAACTTGACAATGGAGAACAGTAATGTCATCAATATTTCAAAACACGAACTGACACAATCAGAACTATCTATGTTGCATCTTGGTCTTTCTTTTGCACCAAGTACCCAATTTAACTTGTTTTCCACAATGGTAGACGTATTCAAGTTTACACGTAAACTAACTTTAAAACGCTTCTTTTTTTCCAGGAATCAAAATCCCAATACATTGTTACCCATATTTGACATTAACCCTGTCGTTCCAATTTCCCTAGGTTTTGAAGACCAGTGCAGGGAGCAGGATTTGATGGATCTCTTCAATGAGAATAATACACTAGATGACACGGTAGATTTCCTGGGCAGTACCAACTCTGGGTTTAAAAAGAGATCCTTGTTCTATCCCTCATTCATGAGGGGGCAGTACATCGATATCTTCCAGAAAGCCATTGAAAGAGATCTATCACTCCTTGCCAAAGGTATAGGAACCAGGGGATTTCAGCAAGACAATCTAACAGGGGAACAAAGAGCAGCTTTAAAATCACTAACTAATAATGACTCTATTCTTATTAGAAAGGCGGACAAAGGTGGCGCCACCGTGGTGCTTGATAGAGAATACTATATAGCAGAGGCACAGCGACAACTGAGTGACCCCGACACCTACCGTACCCTCGGCAGGGACCCCACCATCCAATTCAGCAGAGAGTTCTTGGACCTCATGGATGAAGGTGAGATGTTACACGTTCTCTCACCTAATGAGCGGGACTTCCTCACCACTCCAGATCCCATCACCCCTATTTTTCACCACTTACCCAAAATTCACAAGACACTGGTTGCACCCCCGGGTAGACCCATTATTTCTAGTATAGGTTCACTGGGTGAACACCTTTCACAATATATAGATCACTTTTTACAGCCACTAGTTCACTCACTACCGTCTCACATCATAGACACCAAACACATTTTATCACTACTCACTTCCATCACTTGGCACACACATTACATCTGGGTCACCCTAGATGTAACCTCCTTATACAACATCATCAAACACGAACATGGCCTCATTGCCACAGAATTTTTTCTGTACAATCATTCCACTTTGTCCCCAGCACACATAGCCTTTCTTTTAGATAGCATTAAATTTTCACTCACTCACAATTTTTTTCTTTTTGATCACCAGTTTTATCTCCAAACACGTGGGACAGCTATGGGGACGTCCTTTGCCCCCTCCTATGCCAACCTATTCATGGGTTGGTGGGAGATGTCCCACGTGTTTGGAGATTCAAATCCATTTAGACATCATGTGGCGTTTTACAAGCGCTACATTGATGATCTCATTTTGATCTGGAGTGGTGGGGAGGAAGAGCTTTTGAAGTTCTTTGAGTATCTGGCTGATAACACGTTGAATTTGAGTTTTACTCATTCATACGACAAGTTCCAAATTAAATTTTTGGATTTAAATTTATATGTAGATTTGGAGAACAATATCCAATCTGACATCTATAGAAAAGAAAATGCCAGAAACTCACTGCTTCATGCTAAAAGCTGTCATGCGCGCCCTCTGGTCAGAGGAATTCCGAAGGGACAGTTCCTGCGGTTACGCAGGAATTGCTCCACTTTGGGATCCTTTGAACAGAGGGCGTGTGAGATGAGGGAGCGATTCCTGTCAAGGGGGTATGATGTCAAGGACCTTGATCTAGCGTATCAAAATGCCCTAGATACTGATAGAGAACAACTCATCAATATGAACACTCGTCAATCACCACGGGGTACACAAGTGGAAGACATGGGATCCCCTTTCTTTATTACCAATTATAGTGAGCAGGCCAATTGCATCAAAGCTATTATACACAAACACTGGACTACTTTGTCCTTAGACCCACTTCTGGGTAAACTGGTCAGTATGGGTCCTAAAATAGTGTTTCGTAAGGCAGCTACACTAGGGAACCTCCTGTCGCCCAGCATGTTAAGGCCAACCAACCGCAACAGAATAGGTATGTCTATGTTTCCAAAACTAACTGGCTCGTTCAAATGTGGACATTGTAAAATATGTCCAAATATGATTAAGACTAAGCATTTCACAAACTTTGATGAAACACGTAGATTTCCCATTAAAACCTTTATATCATGCCAGACCAATTTTGTGGTGTACCTCTTAAAATGCGGCTGTAACAAACAATATGTAGGACTTACCAGTAGAGTCCTAAAAATCCGCATTATGGAACATCTCAGATTAATTAAAAAACATGACACTACACACCCGGTACCATTGCATTTTAATGTTTGTCCGTTGGGCTCTGTGGAGAATTTCAAATGTTGTGCCATTGAACACATTGTGCTACCACCTCGAGGAGGGGACAGATTAAAGATTTTACATCAGAGAGAGGCACACTGGATACATACACTTAATTCTCTACAGCCCAACGGACTAAACATTGATTGGGATCTGCGTTGTTTTCTTTAATTTTTAAGTAATGAACATTAAGATGTAATGCTCCTTGAGTGAGGGCATACAGTTTGTTAGATTTTCCTCTGCAACTATTTCCTACTGCTTTTTTCCATCACCCTTTCTACCCTTCCTCCTTTCCTTTCCCCCCCCCTCTCTCTCCCCCCTCCCCCTCCCCCCTTTCGCTTTTGTCCCCCTCCCTCCCCCCCACCCCCCTCCCCCCCCACCCCCCCTCCCCCCCCTTTCCCTTTCCCCTCTCCCCTCCCCCCCCCCCTTTCCCCCCCCCCCCTCTCTCCCTCTTTCCTTATTCAAATACCTGGTTGGAGCCCAAATTATGATGTGTAATCAGCTTAATAATTTACTTAGTAAATATTGCTAAAATATATGTGTTTGAGTATAACTGTATGCATATACACAATGAAAGAGCATAAGCTGTTACTGCAATCTATGGCGCTTAAACCAGGCACTAGCAATGTTTGCAGCAACCTTTTATTTATTATTTTTTATATATCTCCAATGACTGACCTGAGTTTAAACAGCATAGGGTTTATTAAAATGCAATTATATTGTCATAAGTTTAAATGTAACAAGTATACAGTACTGGTTCACTTGATTGACAACATGTGTGACAGGCAAAAGCATTGGAGGGGTTAATGTTTTAATGTGTATGTACCCGTTTTCGCGGGCTTTTCTGTATTTAAGCAGGCAGCTTCCGCTTCTCCCCACTCCAAGACGAAGCCCTATTCCTAAGGGTGAAACGCGTTGAGGGGGAGAATGCGGTGTTAGCCCTTGTGTGTTGGATCAATAAAGTTTTTTGAAGTATCCCAACAGCCTTTCTGAGTCAGACATGCGCAGTTGCGCCGAAATCCGCCATTGTATCCTGACTTCCTTCTGACGGTGGCACGCAGGAGCAGCCGAGGAGAGCAGGCCCCAGACCGGAGATGCAGGTGTGGTAAGTAACCAACAGCCCCCTGCACCGGTCAATCCTGTGGCCAAGCGGAGCTCCCTCATGCGCTGCCCCAGTGTCTGACATATCTCAGTTTGCCACTCTGCACACAGAAGCGCAGGACAGATCCCCATATTCTCTGCAAGGTACAGTAATTGCTACAAAATTGTACTCAACGTAGTAATTTTCTTGCACACTACATTCTTCCAAACTCACCCCTGGATGTTACATTGATTCCGAGTCAGGCTGTCTTGTGTGCTACTCTTGGCAGCTACATACTCTACTTAGGGTCTGAGTGCAATCTCTGTGGAATCTTCTTTCTCTGTGCTTAGGTCATTTAATTACTTCCCTGTGCACCACATCAGCCATATATTATCCCCTTATTAGATTACAGCTGTAAATTACACATTCTATGTTCCATTAATTAATACAAAGAGTAATCAATAAAGAATTGATTAATCTGTCTCACCTGGTTGGGCTCATTCAGGCAGCTCATATTAGAAGATGTATCAGTCTCATTGACCATATCTTTACATTGAGGAAAATGTAGAGGTTTCATGAAATCATGTGGTTCTGTTGCTGGTGGGAAACAGGCTTGATAACATTGCCCTTGAGTTTCTGGTGGACCCATTCTCACTTCCATGTATTTTAAGGTCCCATCCGTGTTCAAGTAAAGTGTTGGCTGATATTGTTCTGCATAGTGCTTGGAATGAGGTCTGTTTATGAAACAACAGCCACTACTGCTGTCATCATCTTCCTTTTTAAAAAATTTCACAAGCAAAATGATGAATGTGACAAGTGAAACTAGACTAATTGCCACCAGTGAAATAATTAGATACAAAGTCAAGTCTGATGTTGGTTTGGGATTTGAAAGAAAAACACGAGATTTAGGGCTTTCTTGTACCACATTGTCCACTATATTTACAAGTATGGTGACTGTAGTTGACAAAGATGGATCCCCGTGGTCACTAATCAAAATGACAAGTCGTTGCTCAGTAATATCTGTCTCTTGTAAACCTCGAATAGTTCTTATTTCTCCTGTGTATGCAGACACATGAAAGAAAGTGGAATCGGTAGCTTCAGCAAGACTAAAAACTAACCAAGCATTGTGACCAGAGTCTAAATCTATTGCAGAAACTTTTGTGACCAAATAACCAGTAGACGCAGTCTTTGGAATTTTCTCCTGGGCAATAAGATCTCTGGTATTTTCTGGATACAATATAGTGGGGATGTTATCATTTGTATCCATAATAAATATAATGATTGAAACATTGGAAAATAATTTTGGAAATCCAGAATCTTCTACTCTTAAAGTAAATTGAATAATTTGAATATGCTCATAGTCAAAGGACCTCTGGGCATATATATTACCATTGTTGGGGTTCATGTAAACAAAGGAAGAGACAGAAGAACCATCTATCTGACTTTCAATTATATAGTAAATCAATTCTGAGTTAACTCCCTCATCTGGATCAAAAGCAGACACAGTACATAACAACACGCCAGGTTCGTTATTTTCTTTTATGAAAGCATTGTAAACAGATTCAATAAATACTGGAGAATTATCATTAATGTCTGAAACATTAAGGATGATTTTAATCTGTGTGTGCAAAGGGGGAGAACCCATATCAGTGGCAATTAGGTGAATAATATATTGGGGGATCTTCTCTCTATCTAGAATTCCATTTGTGACCAATGAATAGTGATTTTTGAAGGGCTTAAACTCAAATGGAAGTTTGATGATACTTCCAAATATACTTCTCCATTCTTACCAGAATCTCTGTCTCTTACACTAAGGAAACCAACAGCAGTTCCTAAAGCTGCATTTTCAGGTACTTCATTTATCATGGAGGAAAAAATAATTTCTGGGGGATTATCATTTGCATCTTCTACTTCAACTTGAATGAGGCAGCGTCCTACCAATGCAGGCACTCCTTTGTCCTTTGCCCTGATTGATAATTCATAAAAATGTGATCTTTCAAAATCTACAACTCCCTTAATATAAATTTCGCCTGTTTGTGGATTTAAATCAAATAACTCCTTCGCAGAATCTGAAGTACGGTGATCAAAAGAATATTCAATTTCACCATTGGGACCCTCATCCAGATCGGTAGCATTAAGTGTTATAAAAACAGTTTTTAAAGAAGGATTTTCCAGTAAATGGATTTTGTAATTCGACCGCTCAAACACTGGTGCATTGTCATTGATATCTAAAACTATTATAATTATTTGGCAGGATCCTGATCTGGGTGGTTCACCACCATCAAGAGCAGTGAGGATAAGCTTATGTTGTTCTCTTTCTTCTCTATCAAGAGCCTTTTCTAGCACCAATTCTG